>NC_038248.2:9274778-9296657 GCF_000004515.6 Glycine max
ATATATAAAAATGTTTGACATTAAAATTAATTTGAATGTGAATGTTCAGACACAATAAGTAAAATTTATCTGTAAATTTGGTGCAAATGGCATAAAAAAGTTGAAAATATCCTTCACTTTTAACTTTGTAATTTTTATGATGTTCGCTTCCTCATGACCTTGTGCAATGCCCCCTCATATAAAAGACAATGCCATGCTTCTTTCTATTTTATTGTATTAAAAAACACAAGCATATGTTCAAGTTCAAATCTCATAAAATTTAAAACCTTTTTAGAGAGAATAAAATTATATGTCAAAAGAAGAAGGAATATATATCTACCAAGGCAATGAAACCCAAAAATGAGGTGAGGCAACGTTTCTACTTTCAATACTTAATAGGCATACATATATCAATTATTTTAACTAAACATAATATAATATACATCTATATATACAACCTCCAATTCCTATATCTATATCTATATTATTAACTTAATACTATATCTGAATATGAAAAGTATAACTAATAATCGATCTTTTAACATAATATAATGTTATGCACATAAGCCACGGCTCCTCCAATTCTGTTTTCCTAGTTCCAACTTTATATACCTCACAAAACATGGAAATGGTGAACTACTTTTCAAACTCTCCCTGCTCCTTATAAATTACGCAACCAGAATTAGTGAAGTCAGATTTGTAGATTGGAAGAACATGAAAGTGTCGAATGAAGAAACTTACAATGACATCCAGTGGTACCTTGGTGATAATAGTGCTTATGAAGGACTTCTCGAGAGAGACTGCTTGATTTGATTTTCAACAAAAGAAAAAATGGTTAATTACCAATTGTTTCAGTTAAGACTTCTTCAAGGAGGGAGAAGAAAATGGTTGAAGAGTTTATCCTATGGAAGAGTTAAACTTGTCCTGATCATGAACTTTTGACGGAGTACAAAGGAAAAGGAAATGAAAAAAGGAGAAGAAATAGACAAAAAATATTTGAAGTTAGCAAAAAAATTAGAAATCAAAGAAAAGAATAAAAAAAATTGAGGAGTTAGTGTGTGAAATGAATACGTATGGTGTGAGATAGATTGAGGAGAAAAGCATAGGTGATTATGTGTTGCAAAAGCCTTTGTCAACCAACATGTTTATACCCATTTATGCACTTCAGCAGCTGTATCCTTTTTTTCTTCTGCACATCATATAATGATAGAGAAAGTGTCAAATAGATTGAGAGGAGAAAAGCATAGGTGATTATGTGTTGCAAAAGCCTTTGTCAACCAACATGTTTATACCCATTTATGCACTTCAGCAGCTGTATCCTTTTTTTCTTCTGCACATCATATAATGATAGAGAAAGTGTCAAATAGATTGAGAGGAGAAAAGAATAATAGGTGATTAGGTGTTGTAGAGCTCTGTAAAAGCCTCTATGAACCCATTTATATTCATTTTTCTCTGTTAAGTATCTGCCTCCCTTTTTTCTCAGTGTCATAACGATAGAGAGAAAGCTTTAGGGATAAGGAAAATAAATGAAAAATGAGAAGAAAGAGAGGGTCGTCCATGTTTCTATTAGAACGTGGATATAAGGATTAATTAGAAATGGAAGTTATGAAAAATGATAATTATTAAGATTGATGAAAATTAAAATAGAGTTATTAAGACAACTAAGCTGAAAAACTGATGTGGCAAAATTGTGTTGTTGAATATTGCTTACATGGCCACGCTACAATTTATATATTTATATATTATAAATAGATTATTAGCAAGCTACACATAAGCTGTTAAACACTTTTAATATTAATTGACTGACACTAAGACAAGATGAACACACTTAGTCTGATGCTGGTCCCATATTTTGTTCAGAAGAAAACAACAATGGCCATTACTGTACAAGAAAAATTAAATTACGTACAAAGCACTAGTCATTACGTGTATCATGTGTCAATAATAAATCAGCATGAACTTATTAATAGTTTTTTTTGTTTAGCTAGCTAGGGAGAGAAGGTTCTCTCAAAAAAACAAAAGCTAGGGAGAGAAGGTTAAACACTAGAGCTTATCTTATATTATTCTTCCGGAGTACACTGTAAGGGCAAGATCAAGAAATTTCTTATTTAGATTGTTATGTATGACTTAGTGTTTGTTTGGATTTTTCTTGGAAAAACTTTATTATTTGTTTTCGTTATGTTATTTTTTTTATCAAAAAATTAATACAAATTTGTATGGTATGCTTTGAATTCACACCCTCACCGACACACTGAAAACAAGTTTCAGTTGGGATATTTTTGTAAAAAAAAAAAAAAGAGCTTAAATCCAACTTTGCATATAGTTTTATGAATTTGGAACTGGGGCCCCTCAAAACAAAATATTGCATGTTTAGTCTATTGTGTTTTAAAAAATTTAGCAATATTTGTCCATCATTAGTCTTAATTAATTTTTTAATAAAAATTGTTGAATGTCATGATATAATAATTTAACACATATGTTGATGTGACATTAACATATAGACATGATACTAAAAATTTTCATGTCAACAATGTGTCGAATTATCATATATCAGTATCTTAGTAATACAAATAAAGAATTGGTGATAAATCATAACTCAATCAAAATTATTAAATTTTAAAAACTTGAGGGATTAAATGTGCAATAAAATTCTTTAAGGGACCAAAACAGCATAAACATAAAACTATAGGACCAAAAGTGGATTTAATGCAAAAATGGGAAAGACGGGAGTTTAAATAGTTAATTGGAGGTGCCAGTAGCAAGGCCCGCTGGCTATTTACCGCATGATGCAACTGCAAGGGTGTTGTTAGGTGCACCCAGCATTTTTTAAAAATGCCAAAATTGCTCCTGCACTTTCTTCGCATTTGTGATGAGTGTGCGTGAGGGTGATCTGTAAATCGTACAGATCAAGTTGATCCTTAAGTCTTTTACGGATCAAGTCGATCTGATCCTTAAAAGGCTTACGGATCAAGTTGGCCCATAAGACTTCTATGGATCAAGTTGATTCGTAAAAGGCTTATGAATCAAGAGTATTTCAATCTTTTTCCCTTAAGTGTTGGTGCACCAGCAATAATGCTGGATGCACCTAGCAACACCCCAACTGCAAACCCGAGCAGGCCCAACCTTAAGCGCCAATCAATAAGTATCCTTTAAACTGGTACTTCGTAGCCCAATGCTTAATTTTTCAACCTGTTTATAAATAACGAACATGTAATGACCCCAAAAAAATAAAAAGAAAAGGAGAGATAATGAACATGAAAGTTGATAGTCATGGCATGGTGTGCCTGAGAATAATTCTTTGAGGTAGTGTTTATCCTTTTTTATTTTTTGTTTTTTCTTCTCTTTAAAATACGATTTTGAGCAAAATACGTTGGTGAAAAAACCTTTAAAAAATAAATAGCTTAACTTTTTTGAGGAAGAGGAAAATAAGTAGTTATTTTTAAGAAGAAGAAAAAGTTAGATAAGTGAGTTTTTAGGAAACAAAACTTGGTTTCTCACTCTCTTCTTTCTTTATGTCTCTATCACGTACCTTCTTTCATTGTTCTCTTCTCTCTCTCTCCTTGTTCTCTCCTATCTATGTCCATATCCACTCTTAAATTTTTTTTATAAACTTTAAAAATAAATATCATTAAATAATTTCTATTTTATTTTTATTTTTTTTAGTAATTTTAAGAAGAAGAAAAATGGACAAAAAATATGTGCAAAAAAAGAGAAACAAATGCAATGAGAAAAAAATCAAATAAAAAATATTATATAAATCTCTATCTTTTATCCTTTTATTATTATCCATTCAACTATTTGTTTATATTGTATCCATTCAACTATTTAATGTAATTAGACTCATCATCCTTATATTATTTAATAGTTTTATATGAATTGGAACAATTGGCAACTAAATCATTATATTATATTATTTTATATTAATTTAAGTATTTTTATCAAATTTTATAAAAATAAACAAAACAATAATATATATTTAATTAAATTATCCTCATTTTCACATATTTTAAAGGTGTCAAAAATTAATAAAGTACTAAGAAAATGGATTAGCCTTAGATTCTACATATATAATTTTTACATGTGAAGTTATCTTCAAAAGCAAAAAGATTTTTTAATGTATTTGTAAAACCAAACAAAGATAATCACCCTTTATAAAAAAAAACCCTAAACTAAATAATAGTCGTTCAAAGCTCTGATCTCTAATGCTTGGACTTTGCTCTGAGTTGTAAGCCTTCCATAAAGGTTTTCTTCTTCAACTTCAAGTCAATGTGACATGATCATGGAGAGAATCAGAGAAGTAATTACTAATTAGAGTAAACTGTATGCGTCTCTTAAATGGGGGAGAACACAATTTGCAATGCCGTACATGCCTGGGAGGCTGTCTCTGAGTCTCAAACCACACGTTTGGTACTATTTCACAAGAGATCGTTAAGGTCAACGTTGTTCCATCTCCTTAATTAGGATCTAATTATAATTAAATCAAGACTCAATTCATATCTACAAAATATTACCTGTAATGGTATGGTTCTTAAATAAGATTGAATTTAAATATAGGTTTTGTTTGTGTTATTAAAATATTTGTTAAAAAATTTAAAAAATATATTTATTATACAAATCATAAGATAACGTAAAAAAATTATGTAAAGTATTATATTGTGTATCTTAATAAAAATATTTTTTAATTAATTTTCTAAATACAATAGTTAACATTTTCTTTTAAACATAAGTAAGTGTTAAATACCATAACAATTAAGTCAAGTCATATAGTATTAAACATTTTTTCAAAAAATAATATATTATTAAATGAGACCGTAAATGGAGGATTTTATTAAGGAATCAGGGTAAATATGAAAAAGAATGTTAAATAACAAGTTGTAAGTTTAAATGTTACTTGAAGTAATAAATGAAAAAATGATTAGAGATTAGAGAGATACGCTTGTTCATTAAATACTTTTATTTTCATCAAATAAATTTATAAGATAATCAAATGAATAATAAGTTAGCAAGGTTTTTATTTTACATAATAAGTTTATAAGTTATAATTATAATTAGCTTACTAACATATTTCTCCTCACAAATAAGTGGATGCATGTTAATAAATACGTATGAAATTTTAGAAAAAAAGTGAGTTAGTAGATTATAATTACAATTTTTTAAAAAATATATTAAAAGTATAAATTCTTAATTTTTTTCCTTTTAAAAAATTGAGCAAGTATAATTTGATAAAGTCATATATTTATATATAATTGCCGTCACCCACGCAGGCGGCAAGCGCGTGAGAGGTGGCGGCAACAAGCGAAATCAAAATCACGCGAATCCCTCATGATGGAGCCTCCACCATGTGAATGATATTTTGCCACGTAAGCAAATCGGAATCTCGTGTGCCACGTAGACGACGCTTCACATTCACACAAAAATATCTCAACGCCCACAAGAAAGGAACCATTGAAACTGAGGGAGATGTTTGTTTATTATCCATTATTAATGTATTTACAGACCACAAAAAAAAGGTTTCGTGTTCCCTCTGGAGCATACACCTGGCGTTGCCTGACACCACACACACCCCATTGCTTTGCAGGTCCTTTCATCATGGTTACTCTACATACCACACTGCCCTAGATTTTCGTTTTACAATTATCACCCTACATTACAAAACCACGCCTCCTTTTGTTTTGTCCTCTTACACCAATAATATCTTTTATTTTATCTTTTTTAAATCATTATCTTATTTTTTTAACCTATTATTGATTAAAATGGTTTAAAGTATTTATAAATTTCATCAATAATAAATTTCATCAGAGAAATTAATTAGTCATTTTAAATGACATCTTTCCACCTATATAATTATATTTATTAGGATGTACATTAATTTTTATCCTTAAATTTATTAGACATTTAGTTAGTTTATGTGACATTTTCAATAATGACATGATAGTTGGTAGTTGTTAGGTCTCATTCACACCTAATTATCACGTGTTATCTATATGATTGTCTGTCGCATGTTAAAAAATTTATTTATTTTATTTTATTTATGAACTTAACAATTTATGACTATTTTAGTCTCTAAAAATCACTTATTAATATTTTCGTCCATAAACTTAACTATATATTATCATCTTGATTCCTGAAAGCAGTTTTAAATTCTTAATTAGATGTCACACTATATATAAATTGTTAGCATAATGATATTTTTTATAATGATAACAACTATTTATGACAATGAAAATTGAATGAAAAATATTTGTCAAGTATAAAAAGAATATTATTTTATATTAGAAATCACTATTGATTTATTTATTATATTTATTAAGTTAAAATTCTAACAAATAATATTACAACAGTGTAAACAATAATATAACTGAACTGAAAATAAAGAAACATGACAAATAATTTATTTTTAAAAGTTGGTTAATTATATAAATATATAGATACTAACAAATAATTTATTTTTAAAAGTTGGTTAATTATATAAGGAGGAAATTAAAAAGCAAAAAGATACAAAATTGATCATTTAATTCGATCAAAATTTAAGACGAAATTAGATATTTTTATTTTTATCTTTTATTGTATTTTTTTTTATACTTGAACATGACTAATATAATCGAACTATATTTTATACTCAATTTTGTAGGTCACATATATTATATACTCTAACATGACAGAGGACAACTATCTTCTCCATTGAGAATTGATAGGTGTTATACATACGTTATTTGTATATTAAAATCACATAACAATTGTCTTATTTTCTTATCTTTTATTGTTTATTTTGTGTTAAAACAATAGGACTTAGCTTCTTCTAAGTTTTTCTTCACAAGATACTAAAGTTAATGATTTTAAAGTAATTTTTGTTGTATTTTGTGTAGAGTTGAATTGTAGCAGAGACATGGAAGAGGATGAATGATCAGAAGTGTCGCGTTCAGTGCAACCTCCTTACTCAGCGAGTCATAACCGCTCAGTCCAAGCTAACCGCTTAGCACAAGGAGCCACATTGGAAGACAGCTGTCACGAGCAAGCGTGCTAAGCGCGCATCCTGCACTTAGTGTGTGGCCACTTGATCCAACTGGAAATGCATTCTCAGCACGAGAGTCACGCTAAGGGCACTAAAGAGCTCTGATTGACCAATTGGTTGGTGAGGCATATAAAAGGAAAGGAAACATATTTTGTTTCCTTAGACACGAAGGAAGCCAACAGAAGTTGAGAAAGTGAAGCAGAGGAAAACAAGCAGTCGGTGCAAGGAAAATCCATTTCTGGAACTCTGGCCGATCCGTTTCAATCCACTTTTCTTGCATTTTGTTCCCTTTCATCCCACCTTTATTTTTATAAGTCTCACATGAGAATGAGAGACTAAAAACCACCTATTGTTGGGAGCCCTGCAACCCAAACTCTCTTTGATGTAATGATTCTAAACTATCTTTTAATATAATGTTGTTATTTTTATTTATCCATGTGCTTATTTACATACTTATGGTTTGATCATCCCAAACACACACACACACACACACACACAATAGATTGGGACTTTCATGTCCTCTTATACTCAAACATTATAATGGGACAATTTTTTTTAATTGTATTTTCGTCATTAACATTATTTCATAAAATAGATTTATTAACTAATTAATCTAACATTATAGAATATCTGGTTTGAAACTTTATAGAATATTGTTAGTAATGTCTATGTTAATAATTTCATGTAACATGAAATTTAATTGAAAATTTAAAAGTGTTTTTAGGGATCAAAATGACAGTACGTGTAAAGTTCAAGGACCAAAATGTCAATAAGTGATTAAATTTAGGGACTAAAATGACAATAAGTTGCTAAGTTCAAAGACCAAATCGAAAAATCAATTTTTTGACATGTAACAATCATAAGTTGCTATATCATTACCGAAAGTGTTATATAGGCACAACCATTTGAGTTAATGGAGAAAACTATTGGTATGATTAATTTGTTGCAGTTTTTGCAAATTTGAAAACAAAATTTTAATTTTTCATCTTTTAGGAATTTAACTGTCAGCGCCTAATGAATTCAAGGACAAAAATGAATATTTATCTTTTTTATCTGTAAAGTTTAAATTTGAGACCTTACTTAAAGAAATCAAACAAACTATCATATTTTTTTATTGGACCAAAAGTAGTTTCTTGATTTTCTGAAAAACAAGAAAAAGGAAAAAAAAATACAGAACTTTATGTTTGTTTTTTATAATAATATAACCAGCCATAGTCTTGTGTAACTCATAATTGATGCAATAATGTAAAATCTCATTATATTCACATATGATGGAACGATTTATTTGATGAAGAAATTCGCGTTTGATTTCCTCCACTTGTAAAATTTTTTTAGATCAACGATAATCACATATCACAAGTAGAATTAATTTTTATCCCAATGAATCTAAAGACATCAATGATCTCGGGACCAAAAATCACCGTTGTGTAACAAAAGTTCGAGTTGAGGATGATATAATTAAGACAAGACTCCTTATGTATAGTCTGCTTATTTTTCATGTCCATTATGCTTTTTTTAAAAAGGATCTTTGGGTTATATATAGAGAGAGTTGAATGTTTTATACTTTGATTCAATTATAGATCATCGTCTAAATCACTTTAAAATAATTATTTTAAAAGTCAATAAATTTATCATACATAATGAATTATAATTAGATGATTATGTAAAAAAATTTATACTATGAGTGTGTAATCATTTTCACAATTTATATATATACACACCAAAAATTATGATATTGTGATATTATTGTAGGGCTTTTTAAATGTGTTCTATTAGGGGTTTTACCAATTACTAGTTCTTGAAGATAAGGAAAGGGTAACACTATTTGTTAAAAATTATACTACACCAGCTTATAAAAAATGAAGTTATTAATATATTGAGAAATACAATGAAAAATAATGACTAGAATTCACATTTGATGATCCATCCCATTTGCTTCTCTTCTAGCGAATTGCACCTTGAAATTATGTTAAACAGCAAATATCTCCCTAATGTGATCGATAAGAATGCCACATTCTGTATAATTCTCAACAGTCCCACGGTTAATATTATCTGCTAGTAACTTACAATCTGTTTCAAAAGTAATAGATTGGAAGCCCCAATCGATGATTAACCACAACATAGCTTGTAAAAGGCCAAAAGCTTCCCCCTTCTGGAAATGCATCCAAAAGAGATGGAATCCGACCAGTTTTTTTTTTTTTTTTTCCCTAAACACATGAATACTGTATTTATTTTTTAAACAAAATACTGTATTTATTAAACACTAAAACACATAGATTTTCTTTCTGAGTCTTTGACACTGATAAAAGCTTCTTTTTTTTTACAACATCTGTGTAATTTTCTTTTAAAATTACTAATTTATATTTTTTTAAAAGAAAAAATGTCAATTTAGAATAAGTCTCACTTGAAAACCATGATTTTTCTTATTTTTATTAGTAAATATTTAATTTAATGATTTTAAAAATATATATTAGTATTCAATTACAAACTAATATGTAGAATAAGTTTATTAAATTTTATAGTAATTATTTTAAAAGATATATCTATTATTATTATTTGGTGAATAAAATATATATCCATTATATTTCTAATTAGTTGATTAATTAAATTATTTGCACTAACAATACATAGAATTTCAGCTCTTTTTTTAAAAAAATATTTCTGTCTGTCCAAAACTACCAGAATTTATTCATAAAGACTGCTAGAAATTATTTCAGTCAAAAATAAAAGAAAACCATACTCATCAAATAATCTCAAGCTGGTAATTGTTTTAAAAGATGCACTCCATTGGTAATTTTCAAAGGTAAAAAGGCTAAGGAAAGCTAACCTATTCTATTTCATAATCATACTCCATGTACTTGGCATTGTATTATTATAATGGCTTATTAAATTTGGAGCGTTAGTCAAATTTTTTATCATGCTGCCAACAACTACTCTATAATTTTTTTTAACAGAAACTACTCTATAAACTAGAATTATACATAATTCAACTCATATATTAATTACGTAAAGGAAAAATAAATAAACAAAGAAAGTTACAAGGGAAAATTCTTCTCGATACCGGCCGTGACCAAAGGAACCGAACTAATTGAAGTATTCAATTTTTTTTATCACTCAGAAAGATTGAAGTATTCAAATATAAGTAAATAGTAAATGTATTAATAATATAAACAAATATACTATCATTTAATCTCAATTATACATATATATATATATAATATTTTTTTGACTTTTACAGTAATTATCTTAAAAATTATATTTATCATAAATTTTATTAATTTGTAAACCTTTTAAACGGGTAATATATAAAATAAAGTTCTTAATTTGTAATAAAGATGGCATAAGGAGTGGCAAAATAGTTAACTCGACCATGTGGGTTGGCTCAGTAGCCAGTGTGTGTGGTAAGCTATAGTGGGTTGGAAGGGAAAAAAAAAATTCAATTTGAATTTTTAAAATGAAGTCCAAACTTTCTTGTTTGGCTTTTTTTTTTGTTTTGTTTTTTTTAATGAATTTTTGTAGGATAAATCCATATTGTAACTCAAGTTACGACTAAATTTAACTAAATAAGTTTGCATTTTATTTGTATTCAAAATTTAAAGTCTTGACCCATTTTACATATGTGCAGCATTTTCATATTTTTTTAACCATAATATTTAGAAAATCAGGATTAAACTTTAAATAATTTTATTAAGAAACATAAATTATTATGATTCATGTCTGTTTTAAATTTGCGAATGTGGAGTATTACTTTTAATTAAACTTAGGTAATTGAAATTAAAATATTCTTCTAGATAAGACTCTAATTGCAATATGAACGCATTGCTGATTTTCAAAGGGAAAATATGAAACGCTCTTTGTTTAGTAGAGAAGCAGCAGAGGGGCAGTTTGGGGCTTCGACGGAAAACTAGGAATTTCTTCTTCTTTATAAATTTCGCCGACGATTAAACGTTCTTTTTTTCTCTGCTTTTCTTTTCTTTCCTCAGTGAGTAGTACTCATCAACGGAGAGAGAAAATAAAAATTAAAAGTAAAATCCCAGAGTGAGAGAGAGAAAAGAAAAGAAGAGAATAAAACACCAAACAAGCTTCGAAACGATCGTGAGTGAGATGAAGAAGTGCGAACTGTGTAAAGTTCCGGCGAGGATCTTCTGCGAGTCGGACCAGGCTAGCTTATGCTGGGACTGCGACGCTAAGGTTCACAGCGCCAACTTCTTGGTCGCGAGGCACGTGCGAACCCTACTCTGCCGCACGTGTCGTTCTCCCACGCCCTGGAAGGCCTCCGGCGCCTCACTCGCCCACGCCGCCTCCGTCTGCGACCGCTGCGCCGCCGCGGAAGAGACGGAAGAGAGCGAAGCCGGCAATGACGACGAACCAGACACCGAGGACGACGACGATGTCGACAACCAGGTCGTGCCGTGGTCCTCCACGCCGCCGCCGCCGCCGCCGTCGAGCTCCTCCGGCAGCGAATGCTCGGAGTGCAAAAACAACGTTGCTTCTTTTTCCGCCTCGGAACAGGAAACGACAACATCCTCGTTGAAACGACAGCGCGAGGACGACGACGATGCTTCTTCCGATCCTGATCCCAGGTTTGTTTTATTTTTATTTTTGTTTCGAACGAGGAATAATTATTTATTATTTACTTATTTTAGTTTGTCGCTTGAAATCAGGGTGTTGAGAAGGGTTGGGCGTCTCAACGGAGGTTGCGTGTGACGGAGAATTGTCGTTGAAGGAAAGAGTGGTGTGGCATACGACGTCGTTTCGTGATGGGGAAAGTAAGAGTTTTCTCAGCCGTACGATCGACCAAGATATTTTTTAGCTCTTTCATCATTAACTTCTAATCTAACCGCTTACAAGTTACAATAACACTGTTGGTTTTTGACTAGGTTTATTGTTGTGTAGTATTAATGTGGAGTTTTCCTTTATCAGTTTTTTAAGGTAAACATTGCGATGTCATCTTGATGTAACTTTTTTTTTATATATATATATATAAAATCTCCATTTTTTATATATATTTTGTGTATATCATTTCATGATTTGCTTATCTCTTGTTTGGGTTTCATGAAGCTAATTAATTGAGTATTGACCCATTGAATTATGACATGATGAACGGAATGATTAAAAAGGGTGTACCTAGCAATTTCGTGCCCGGTATTGGAGTAATAATAATTGAAAACGTTGAGAAAAATAAACATTATGTTATAAAGTTTGTTTTTTTTATTAAAATTTTGAGAATCAATCTTTTATCTATGAAAACAAATGGGGCTTATACATTTGATTTATAAGGCTCAAACTGAAAGAAGACAAATCTTATACTCACTCTTTTTTAATTAAAATAACAATGTCACCTAAAAAATATCTTGTAAAGTAGGATATTCTCATCCACGAAAAATAAAATCTGTGATGCTTTATGTTTACCTAAAGATTCGAAAGAGAGCTATTAAGAGTGGTTAGAGACGTTGGTGAACTTGTGGCTGTGCGATGGTGAAGTTTTTTTCTCTCTCTCTTTTCCTATAAGGCTGTGAGATAAGTTGCTTTGCTCTGCTAGGCTTGATGGAGTATGTGTGTATCTGCGTGTCATGTTCTACAACCTCACAACCAACAAGTGAACTGTGGAAACAAATTGGAGAATAATGCAAGGTACACTGTATCAAAGAAGTACACACATCACTAGCTATAAACTTATGTTTACGTGTACGAATAGGTAAGATTGAAATAAAATAAAAAGGTGTAAAATGAAGAAAAAGGCTAAAATTACAATTGAATGACACTACAGACTAAATATAGAAGGATTTATATGCGATAACGTGCATCACTTTATATTCGCGTGCATGAGATGATAAAATGAAAATGGAAATACATAAATATGAGGAGAAACTAATTATAACTAAATAATAAAATGGTTCAACTGTGAATAGCATTATTCTGAACTGAAAGCCCCTGTGCCAGGTTGGTGTTGCCTGTAAGTATATCTTAATATAGCATCTTAAGTTGGGGTGTTTTATATGCGTAATTTTATATACGATATGTTAAGTTGGGATGTCTTATTTGCGTTTGTGTGTCAACCTTTGATCCGGGAGCTAAAATTAAATCGAGAACAATGTATTGGATTGTTATATTTTTTTTTATTACAAAAGTGTAATTTTAATATATAACATAAATTAGATTAATTCTGTATTATGCACGGCTTGACAATTTATTAATTATTTATCTAAATTCATTTGTTGATGGAATCTTTGAGTGTGAACTGTTTGTGATTTTAAAGTAGTTTTACATATGATCACAACTATATTATGTTCAATAAAATAGTCAACAAATATAATTTATATAATAAAGTATTGTGTAATGTTAAGAATATATGCAATATATTATAAAATAGTGTGCGTTTTTAGAATATTAACAAAAAAAAGTTGTTAGGGAGTCAATAATCATTACAGGTTGTATTAGTATACATCACAAAATGAGACTAAAATAACATCAATTTTAGAAGAAGGAAAACAATTAACACAACAAATTTAAGGATACGAATGAGATTAAAAAAATAGGCAAACTAAAAGTATATCCTTAGTAAATAACAACACGTATTTTTTAGCAAATGATTCACACAATTATAGGTGCAAGGAGTACAGTTATACATTCTTAGTTGGAAAAAAAAATTTAAGTGCATGCACGTAATGAAATGACTCATTCAAGGGTTTACATGTATTCTACGGCTTATAATTAAATTTTATATAAAGAATGGACATTATTGTCTGACTAAGATTTTGTATAACTTTTTTATTTGAACCAAGCGCCGAATCAAGTGAGCTTTGGAATTAATTTATTAAAAGCAAGTATGGTTAACAGTGTGTTTGGATAATAAGTGAGAATTGATTTTAATCCGTAAAATTTGATAACACCTTGAAAAAATTGAAGTAACTATTTGTTGTTTCAGTCTTATCTTAATTTGAAAATATAAAATTAATTGGATGGTTAAAAAAATAAAATAAAATTATGAATTCAATCTTCTTTATTAATAAAATTAATATTTATTTATAAAAAAAATTATAGTAATTTTTAATTAATTATGCTAGAAGTGAATTAAACTAAACGTGCTAAAGTGTAAAGAGTCAGTGACGTTAACTAGTCTAATCACAGTCATTGCAATTGGTGAATTGTACTACATAGGTTATGTAACAAGGTACATCTACTCATGCATGTGTGAAAATAATGAAGAATAAATACAAGATACATTATATAGCAAAAGGGTGGGGTGAGTTGTTGTGGCTAGAATTGATATGGTGACTCTAGGCGGGTCTTTTTAAAAACTATTTATCAAAGAGGTTTGTTTTTAAAGTATTTGGAAAGGGGGTCTGTTATGGCCATGGATGTCGCCAGTTCTACTGGCGAGAAGCTTGTAACGCCATCAGCAATGGCGAGAAAGCACGATGTCGCCATTCACAACAGTGAGACATGCTGTGACTCACTGTCCATGCCGCCATTCGTACTGGCAGGACATGCTGAGTAGGAAAGATGCTGATCTCGCCAGTCCTTCCTGCGAGACACGAGCCCATGCCGCCATTGGTACTGGCGGGACATGCCAACGTGGACAGTCCCGCCATTGGCTCCAGCGAGACACGTTCACGCCATGCATAGGTTTGAAGATGCCACTGTTGATGATGAGACTGAAGCATTTTTTTCGTGATGCAGGCTAGGGCTCAAAGGTTAGAGTTGTAGTTCACATGCATTCTGTGCAGAGACTGAAGCATTTTTTTCGTGATGCAGGCTAGGGCTAGAGTTGTAGTTCACATGCATTTTGTGCAAGTATCACATGCATACAGTGTAGCTTGCAAAGGCATGCTTTAATAATGGCCAGTGTGACTTTCGGGAGCATGCTTTAATAATGGCTAGTGTGTGTAGTTTTTGTTTAAATAGAGCATCATATAACTTAAAATTTCACAACATTCTGAAGCAAGAGAGAAGAAAGAAAGAAACTAGTTTGAAGAGAGAAAGAAAAGGCTGAAACACGTTTGAAGTTTGTTTTTGTTTGAAGTTAGTTCATTTCATCTTCAACTTCAAAGTTCTACTGAAAGTAAGGATTTTTTTAATTTATTTTAAGGAACAAAATTTTTTTCATGTTGTTTCAACTTAATTTTTGATGTTGTTTCAACTTAATTTTTTTGTTAGAAGCATTATTTCATGTTGTTTCAACTTAATTTTTTTAATAATTTGTATCATTTACAAATTGTTTATTTTGAAGTAATAAATTTTGTGGTTAAAATAAAATTTGAAGCTGAAATTAAAGTGTAATAATTTTTTGAATTAGATTTTGAATTTGAAAATTATTACCACTAATTATTTGAAATAGGTTGTTCTGTCTAAATTTTTTTTAAGTGTAACTCTTCCATGTATAAGCCTTTGTTGAAGGTATTTCAGCCTTAAGAATATTTATATGTGATAGTCACAGATTTTGAAGTTGAGGAATTTTTCAAAAATTATTTAATTAGTGTAATAACTTTTTTTAGAATAAAGTATGAATGTCTAGTTTAAGTTTAATAGAGCAAGCAAATAAATATTTTTATTTTTATGATTGACAAAATATTAGTTGAAGTAATAAATTTTATTGTTAGACTAAAAATTGAAGGTAAAGTTTAAGTGTAATAATTTTTGGAATTAGAATTTTTATTTTAAAATTATTATCAGTAATTATTTGTAAGCATTTTTGTTTATGGTTTTTGTGGCTTAGAAATTTGACGTGTGACCCTTCGGCTAATAAGGTTTTGTTGATGCTATTTCCGACTTAAAAATATTTAGAGGTGAGTTGTTTTGGAAGTTAAGGAAAATTTTTAGAATTATTTAATTCGAGTAATAATTTTTTTGTTAGAATGAAGTATCAATGTCTAGTTTAAGTTTAATAGTGCAAGCAAATAGATTTATTTATTTTTATCATTCACAAAATATTTAATTGAAATAATAATTGTTTTTTTAGACGTATTAATTTATTTAGACGTATTAATTTTTATCAGTAATTATTTAGTTTTAGACAAAAAATTAATACGTGAAGTTTAAGCGTATTAATTTTTGTAATTAGGTATTTTAGTTTGGAGTTAATTTTTATAATGTTTAATTATTTACAAGCATTTGTTCATGGGTGGACAGGTGTTACTAATAATTACATGATTCCCTTCTAATTTTTTGAAGTTAGAATGAAATTTTAATCTGTAGTTTAAGTTTAAGTTTAAGTTAGTAGATGAAGCAAACAAATACACTTATTTATTTTAAAAATACTGTTGTTATGATTAATTATTTTTAATTTTGTTGATGTAGGTATATCATGAATTCAATTATTACAATGTTGTATTTCAACGGAAGAGTATATGAAGACAATGATGGTGTAATATTTGAAGGCAATAAAAAGACGATTCAGATTAAACGCGGAATTAGTTTCAATGCTTTGAAAAAAAATTGGAGATAAGGTAAAGTTAGAAAATAATGAAATTATTTCTACTATAAGTTGTAGATTTTTAGTTTCAGGAAAATATGTTGCGTTGCAAATTTGTGATGACAAAGATGTTGAAACTATGATCGAATGTTTTCAACAACAACAACAAATGTCAGTTCTAGAATTGTACGTAGAAAAGGATGTTGCTGGTGGTTCTATGTTTCATGCTGCAAATTTTGTTACGTCATGTGGACGTAATGTATCTCATCATGAGTCGGAACTGCCAAGAAATATAAGCAATTTACATGATGATGAAGATGATGATGATGATTATCTTGCGTCTAACTCATACGTTGAAGAGTCTTTCGATGAAGATGATAGTGATGATGGAATATCTGATACAGACGATGAAGTCATCGACATTGTTGAACCAGTTTCAATTGTTCACCCAACCGAAGGTAAATGTTTGTGAAATACAAAATTAGTTGAATACATCTATCTTTTTATGAGAATTGTATTTAATGGTAACTAAATAGGAGTAGTCTGTTGACGTGATTTTTTGTATAAGTTATTAGGTGTACCAGAAATTCAAAATCCATTTTGGAATGATGTTTTGCATTATAATAATATCAATTGGAGTCATCCGAACGAGGAGGACATTTGTGGTTTGGACATGCCAACGACTTTTAATGTTGGACAAGAATTATATGTTGGCATGGATTTTGACAGTAAAGATGCGGTCAAAAATGCACTGAAACAATATGTGATGAAGGTGCATCAAAGTTTTAAGGTTGTTGAAACGAAATCACACAAATATATCGTTTGTTGCCCCAACAACAGCGTAGAGTCTCCTTGCCCTTTTTATGTGAGGGCAATTTTATCTAAAAAAACTGATGCATGGAAAGTGACACAATGGGGTGGACCGCACACATGTCTAAATATGACTATGACACAAGACCATGAGAAGCTTGATTCAAATTTAATTGCGACTTGTGTAGTAGGTACGTTTTTGATGTTCATGTTATCCTACTTTTGTGTTATTTGTTATTTTAATTTGTTATTTTATTTTATTATTTGAATTACAGGCATTATTAGAGAAGATCCATCAATAAAAATTTCTTTGATTCAAGAAAGGATAAATAGTGAATTTTCCTATAAGGTTTCATACAGAAAAGCATGGATGGCAAAACAAAAGGCGATTGCAATTGAATATGGCGATTGGAAAGAGTCGTATGCGAAACTCTCGTCATGGCTAACACACATGCAAAATCATTCTCCTGGCTCTTACTTTCAAATACTACATGACGATTTTATTGTTGGTAATAGGGTGAGTCGCAAACATCGTCAGTTTCATAGAGTATTTTGGACATTTGGTCAATGCAAAGAAGCTTTTAAGTACAGTAAGCCAATCATACAAGTTGACGGCACACATTTATATGACAAATACCGTGGGACCCTGTTAATGGCCACATCGCAAGATGGAAATGGTGGTGTTCTTCCTCTAACATTCGCCGTGGTCGAAGGCGAGACGCTAATAGCATGGTCATGATTTTTGGCCCACTTGCGTGAACATGTCACAGATAAGAATGGAATTTGTCTAATATCTGATCGTCACGCGAGTATAAAGTCTGTTGTCGCTAACGAAGCACTTGGTTGGCAACCTCCCCACGGTTATCATGTGTACTGCGTCCGACACATAGCCAGCAATTTCAATCGCAAATTCAACAACGCGATACAAAAAGAGATGTTCAAGAAATTGGGTAAGGTTTATTTTATACATTAATTTAATTTGAGTTTCATGTCTACGTACAACTTTTGATGATAACAAATTTGATGCAGCGTACACTCCTTGCAAGCATGTGTTTGATCAAAACTTAGAAAAATTTCGTCAATTGAGTCCAGCCATAGCAAGATGGATTGATCGCATTTCAAAGGAAAAATGGAGCATGGCTTACGATACATCTGGACGACGATATGGTCACATGACAACCAACCTATCAGAATGTGTGAATAAGGTGTTGAAAGATTGTCGCAACATTCCAATAACAGCGTTGGTGAAGTCAACATATAGTAGGTGCCGAAAGTACTTTGTTGATCGTGGTCGCCAAGCCCAAAGACAATTAAGAGAAGGCCAAGTTTATTGTTCTAAGCTTGTTACAAAACTTAGGAAAAATCAAGAACAAGCTTCTCCGCACATCGTTCGCGTGTATGATATCCACACGATAAGGTTTGAAGTAGAGGAGACCTTCAATCCTATAACGCAACGTGGCGGACAAAAGTGGGCAATTAACTTGAATGGCCATTATTGTCAATGCGGAAGGTATTCTGCGCTTCACTATCTATGTTCACACATTATTGCAGCTTGTGGTTACGTGAGCATGAACTACTACCAATATATAGATGTTGTTTACGCCAATGAACACATCTTAAAAGCATACTCCGCACAGTGGTGGCCTCTTGGGAATGAAGCAGCAATTCCTCCTTTTGATGAGGCATGAACACTAATCCCCTACCCAACTATAATTCGTGCGAAAGGTCGGCCAAAATCAACAAGGATAAGGAATGAGATGGATTGGGTCGAACCATCTGACCACCGACAAAAATGTAGTAGCTGTGGAGCAGAAGGACACAATAGGCGCCGATGTCCAATGCAATCTGACCGTGGGAGTAATTCATTTAATTGATTTATGTATGTTAGATGAGTGACTTGTATTGCTTTAGATTTTGTTCAATGTATTTACCTTTTGGTCTTCAATGAAATCGTCAGTTACTTATTTTTGAATGTGTACTTCTAATGAAATAAAATTACATTTAGAAGTTGAAATAAATGGAGTGGATCAATCGAGGTTGAGTGACATTGGTGTTGATCGTTAGTTAGAAACGTTAGTTATTTTCTTTTCTCTACCTTAGTTTTTTTTAACTATCTACAATGACAAACTATGGACTTAGTCATTATGGTTTAGTGTTTAAGTATTCGGGTTTAGTGTCTAAGCCTTAGGTTTTAGGGTTTAAAATTTAGGATTTAAGGATTTAGGGTTAGGGGTTTGGGTTTATGGTTTAAAATTTAGGGTTTTAATTTATTGTTTAGTGGTTAGGGTTTAGAATTTAGTGTTTAGGGTTTGGGATTTAGAATTTAGTATGTAGGGTTTAGGGTTTATGGTTTAGTTTTTATATTTTAGGGTTTATGGTTTAGTTGTTATATTTAGGGTTTAGGGTTTAGTTTTTATATTTTAGGGTTAAGGGTTTAAAAGATAGGGTTAATTGATTAGGGTTTAGGGTTTAGTTTTTATATTTTGGGGTAAGGGGTTTAAAAGGTAGGGTTAAGGGATTAGGGTTTAGGGTTTAAAAGGTAGGGTTAACAAATTAGTGGTTAGGGTTTATAATTTAGTGTTTAGGGTTTGGGTTTAGAATTTAGTATTTAGGGTTTATGGTTTAGTTTTTATATTTTAGGGTTAAGGGCTTAAAAGGTAGGGTTAATTGAGTAGGGTTTAGTTTTTATATTTTGGGGTAAGGGGTTTAAAAGGTAGGGTTAAGGGATTAGGGTTTAGGGTTTAAAAGGTAGGGTTAACGGATTAGTGGGTAGGGTTTAGAATTTAGTGTTTATGGTTTGGGTTTAGAATTTAGTATTTAGGGTTTAGGGTTTAGTTTTATATTTTAGGATCTAGGGTTTAGTTTTTATATTTTAGGTTGTATGGTTTAAAAGGTAGGGTTAATGGATTAGGGTTTAGGGTTTAGTTTTTATATTTTGGGGTTAAGGGTTTAAAAGGTTGGGTTTATGGTTTATGGTTAAGGGTTTAGGGGTTAGTGTTTAGAAGTTAGGGTTAACGGTTAAGGATTTATGGTTAAGGGTTTAGGGTTTAGTGTTTAGAACTTACGGTTAAGGGTTAAGGGTTTAGTGTTTAGGGTTTAAGGGTTAGTGTTTAGAACTTAGGGGTAAGGGTTAAGGGTTTTGAGGTTTAGGGTTTGGTGTCGAAGCCTTAGAGTTTAGGGTTTAGTTTTTAGAATTTTGAGTTAAGGGTTTAGGGTTTAGTGTCAAGTCTTAGGGTTTAGTGTGTACGGTCTAATCCTTAGGGTTGGATGTAGGGTGTAGTGGTTATGGTTTAGAATTTAGAGTTAAGGGTTTAGGGTCTAAGTCGTAGGGTTTACTGTCAAGTCTTAGCGTTTAGGGTTTAGGGTTTACGGTTTAGGGTTGAAATAAAATTACTCCAGACTCATATGCATCTAATGAAATAAAATTACTTTTCGAAGTTGAAATAAATGGAGTGGATCAAGCCAAGTTGAGTGACATTAGTTATTTTCTTTTGTCTACCTTAGTGCACATATGACATTGATGTTCATCGTTACTTAGAAACATTAGTTTTTTCCTTTTCTCTACCTTAGTTATTTTTTAACTTCATTGATTATTATAGTTTGATACGCGACATAAATTGTATCCATAAGTAAGTCTTAATAAACTGAATACCATACATTATGTGTGAAATTCAAATGAGAAATATACAACAACATATTTAAACGGAGACAAGCAAATCATTCATTTTGGTGTCTGTGATGTCGTGAGGATGTGCCACATGGTCGATCCCATCTTCGTGCTTAGCGATCAGGATTTTTTCTGCCCCGATGCCTCTCCGCTTCTTCTTCGCCAGCCTCCGCAGAAAATGCATGACGCAAATCAACACCGAATAAGTCACCCGTATTAGGTATTTTTCCCGATACATTCCATTGTGTTCCTAATGCCGCATTAGGTGTTGGAATTGGGCCATGATATTGCTGTGAAGGGGTCATAGTGGGCCATGAAAAATGAGCTTGTGTTTCCGCAACACCACCGAACGAATGCTGGCTTGCAGAAGTATCAGTGTGATGACCCTAAAAAGGATACTGATACATCTGTGTCAGATACTGAGCAAATGTTTGTGACGTGTAATACATTCCATGGCCACGCTCCGCCATTTGTTGGGAATATTCTTCCGCTTCAACAGCCTCCCTTCGTCTGTCTATGCCCTGAGTTTCAACACTTGACTGAAGCATGTGAAACTGTTGTGCAGGAAATTGACGCTCTGATGCAGGACCATGTGACACTGGCTCAGTGACTCTCTCTTGCTCTTCGGATAAAATTATAATTTTTTCCACATAAGGCACAAGATCATCAACTGTCCATGTATTCCTCCCTTGAGGAGACACCATGTATTGTAATGTCTCCGCAACTTCAGCCTACAATTATTAGGGTCAGAAAATTAATGGCCATCATTAATAAAATGTTCAAGTTAAATATTCAAAAAATTAAAAAAATACCAATGTAGCCGTGTTTGCATTTTGTGGGTCAACAAACATCTTTGTCTTTCGCCTATACCAGACCATGTAGTCCGAGTTAAAGCTCAATAGGCCATCTTGTCGGGGATAAGCGTCGACCCTAAAAGCTTGGAGATTATTCCACTGATGAATCATTGGGGCGAACAATTGGCCCCAATTTTCGTCA
>NC_038248.2:9296888-9389388 GCF_000004515.6 Glycine max
CAACATAGTTGTCACAGCTTTGGCCTCACATTCAATTTTTTATTTTATTTTACAAATACAATACCATGTTCTTACCTCATGACGTTTCATAATATCTAACTTGCAACGAAAAACTCTCACATCATCATTGCCGATATGTTGGTTTCCACGTCGCAGCCACTTACAAAGATTAAAATTTAATATACCCTAAAACCATTTATTCTATTGAAATGAAAGACGCTTTTAAAAATGACTAACCTGTGCCCCAATGGTTTATTTTCTACTTGGGAAGGAGTCCTCTTTGGAGCAAGGTTGGACATCGTTCCCATGCCCACATTTCTAGTAAGATGCACATACCTCCGATTGATTTAGTTTTATAATCGGTGGCACTGCACATCTCTCTGTATAGAAAACGAAGTACGGCAGCTCCCCATGCATATGTGCCACAGTCTTCAAAGTCACGTAAAAATTGAAGGTACCTTAGCGAAACTTTGTTACTGCTTTTGTCAACGAACAAGACACCTCCGATGAATCTCAGTATCCATGCACGGGCAAACCTTCGTACTTGTTCTTCGTCGTCGTCGTTATTTATTTGTGTAAAATAGTGAGCCAGCCAACTTAATTTAACCACACTACCTTTAATTTCCCCTTCTTGTGGTCTGACTCCCAATAATTCCTCACATAAATCAGCCCAATCAAGATTTGTTGGACCGATTAATGGTAAACCATCCACACGTATACCTAACAATACAGAGACGTCTTGGAGAGTATTAGTACACTCTCCGCATCTCATGTGAAACGTATGTGTTTCCGGCCTCCATCTTTCTATCAGATCACTAATTAATGAGACATTTATTTTTAAGTATCCCATCTTCATAATCCAGTAAAAACCAGATTGTCGAAGAAAAGGAAAAATTTGCTCTGGAATTTCTTCTTCCCCTTGATACGTGGGGACAGCTCGTCTGATATGTAATTTCCGATCTTCTTCCCCATTCCAAACATGTTCTGGAACATGCTTAGGTTGCATCCATAATACATCACCATCAATGGGGCCAGACTTAATTTTAATATGTGATGAACATGACGATGAATATGCCATTACTACTACAAAATAAAATATAATACAATAAATTTACAAATCAATTTATACATTATTTGTAGATAATATAAATTAAACTACGCACATTTATAAAAACGTTATTAAATATATATTATAAAAATTTAAATAAATAACAAAATATTATTATTTCATAACAAAATATATTATACAAATAATAAAATTTAAATATATTCTACAAATAATAAAATTTAAAAATATTCTACAAATAAAAAAATTTAAATATATTCTACAAATAATTTCAAATACATGCGCACACTAATTTAAATAATTAACATAATGTATTCTACAATTAACAAATAAATAATTCAATAAAATATGGACTAACAAATAAATTAAAATACAAACAAATATTGAAATGCTAAAAATTATTTAAACAATATATATACAAAAATAATAATAATGTACAATGTATCATATATTTAATAACGTAAATTTCCTAACAAAGAATATTAACCTACAAACTAAAAATAAAACATACCATGTACTAACTTAAACTACCCTATCATATATATATATTTTAAAAAAAATTCAAACTAAAAATAACTAAATCAAATAATATAACTAATGAACTCATTTATTTAAAACTCAAAATTGTTTAGCCTAATATTATTACAAAACCTAAAAATTATTTAGCCTAATATTAACAAAGTTGAAAATTTAAGTGTGTCTAAATTGTAGGTATATATACCTAAAGCTAATATTAACTTGTTGGTTCATGTTATGCCAACTGAAATTATTTTGCTACTGCTGTTTTGTTATTTAGGCTTTGCATTTTCTTCTCATTTATTTATTTTATTTTAATTTAATTTTCTAACCGTCTTAGAGAGAAAAATCACTTTCTTCTTGCATAGTCTTTTCTACAGTAGCATTCTATTTTATCAAAATATCTGCCATGGATATGATTAAGTCGCTTTTTAGTAAGCCTGAAAAATTTACGGGTGAATTTTTTTTGTTGGCAACAACAAATGAAATTCTAGCTTACTGAATTAGATTTATACTCTGTGATTTCTAAAAGAAAAATAAAAACTTCAACTTCCTCTACTGATATAGTTAAAACTGATGCTACCAAATCTTCTACCATTAAGCATGATGTTTCGGATAAAGATATTTTATGTCATGGACGCATTTTAAGTGCTTTGGCTGATAACATATATAAAATTTTTTGCCATACTAAAACTTTTGTTGAGTTATGGGAAGCACTTGAATTGAAATATGGATCTGCTGAAAAAGGTTTAAGCCGATGCTCTTGTGAAAAAATGATTGAGTTTCAAATGATTAATGGAAAATATATTTTAGATCAAATCCATCAATTTGAAAACATTGTTTATGACATGAAATTGAAAGGAATTGTTTTGCCTGACATTATGCTTGTGGCTTTCATGATTTCAAAATTGCCTCCTTTGTGGATTGATTTTGCTCGAAGCCTGAAACATAAACATGAAGGTTTCACCTTTGATGATTTGCTTGTCTGTCTCCGCATTGAGGATAAAAATCGTTCATCTAAAAAATACTTGCAAAAATTTGATTCTCACTCTAAGGTCTATCTTGTTGAGAGCTCTAGTAAACCTTTCTCTAAGTCCTTCAAAAAGCATGGGTTTAACAAAAATAAATTTGGTAGAAAGCTTTCTTTTTCTAAATATAAGAGCAATGCTTTTAATAACAACAATAAGCCTAAGGATAAAAATTCAAGGAATGAAATTTTTTGTTTTATTTGTGGGCGAGCTAATCATTTGGCCAAGAATTGTTTTCAACGCCATCATCAACCTACATCTTTCCTTAAACCTTAGGCTAATGTTGTTACCATCAGTGCTGTCTTTGATTCCCCATCTGATAGGTACCATGTCACTAGCCTTGAGTTAAACTATATTTTTAACTCAAATGATTGGTTTATAGACTTTGGGGCTAATGTTCATGTGTGTGCTGATAAAAAATTATTTTCTTTATATCAGGAATCAAGCACACGTACTGTGAGTATGGGGAATGGGAGTATGACACATGTATTAAGAGAAGGTCAAGTGAAACTAGAGATATCTTTAGGGAATTTTCTTGTTTTAGATGGAGTCTATCATATTTCTGATATTAGGAAAAATTTAATAAGTACTTCTTTATTAGTCCAACAAGGGTACAAGGTTGTTTTTGAGTCCAATAGAGTTGTTATTACGAGACATGGTATTTTTATTGATAAAGGCTACATTTGTGATGGTTTGTTTAAGTTAAGTCTTATGTCTCATTCTATTAATAAAATATCCAGCATTTCTTCTTTTGTTGCAAATGTTGAATGTTCTAATATGTGGCATGCTTGGCTTCGACATGTGAATTTGAATTCTATCAAAAGAAAGATGTCTCTTAATCTTATTCCTAAAGCTTCCATTGATTTAAAACAAAAATGTGAAACATGTATTCAAGCAAAGCAACCTAGAAAGAGTTTTACTACATGTATTGAAAGAGAAACTAACTTGTTTGAATTGGTTCATAGTGATGTATGTGATAGTAATTATGTGTTAACTCGTGGTGGTAAGAGATATTTTATTACTTTCATTGATGATTTTTCCAAATATTGTTATGTGTATTTAGTTAATCACAAAAGTGAGTTGTTTGATAAGTTCAAAGTGTATAAAACAAAAGTAGAAAATCAATTAGAAAGAAAAATTAAAATTCTACGTTTTGATAGAGGTGGAGAATACACATCTTTAGACACGAGTAATTTCTATAAAATGCATGGTATTATTCATGAAGTGACACCTCCGTATGCTCCTCAATCTAATGTTATTGCGGAAAGAAAGAATCGTACCTTGTTTGATATGGTGAATGCTATGCTTGTAATTTCTAGTTTGCCAAAAAATATGTGGGGTGAAGCTTTATATTCTGCATATCATATTCTTAATAAAGTACCATATAAAATTTTTGAAAAAACCCCTTATGAGCTATGGAGAAAAAGAGAATCAAATCAGAAATATCTTAAAGTGTGGGGATGTCTAGCAAAGATTAACATCCCTATTAATAAGAAAAGGAAAATTGGACCAAAAATTGTTGATTGTGTTTTTGTTGGATATTTTTTGCATAGTACTACTTATAGATTCTTGGTTGTTAATTCATAAGTGTCCAAAATTTCTAATGATACTATTATAAAATCTAGAGATGTCACTTTCTTTGAAAACATTTTTCCTTTGAAAATAAATTGTCTAAGGGGTGTGTATTGGATTAAGATTTCAAAGGATTTTAAAAGACTTTTTTATGATTAAAAAGTCTTGTGGTATTCAATCAAGACTTTTATAAAATATAAACAAATCTTGTGGTATTCAATTAAGACAATAAAGATTTTTTTTTCAGGGCAACAAAATCTGTTGGTATTCAATTGAGATTTCTTACCACTTTTAAAATGTCTTTTGGTATTCAAAAGTAAATAGATTTTGATGGATTCTTTTGTGGAATGGATTTTGAGAGACTTTTTAGTTAGAAATACACATAAAATACTCCTCCAACAATCTCACCCAAACCCTTGAGACTTTTCATAATCTTCCAAAGACTTTTTCTTCTCCTGCCGAACAAGACACAAACCACTACCAGGTTCATTCTCTTACAACTTTTCAATCAATTTTACTTATTTTTTTAATGGCAATCGATAGTCAATATTGTTCATACTATATGTATATTACGCAAATCAAAAGAAAAGGGTGCTGTATATGCTTCAAGATTTCGTATTCATATTGTTTTCAACGTCCAGGCAATGAATATGCATCAAAAGAATGGCAATTGATATGCATCAAGATTTCATATTGCTTTGTTTTTAGTACTGTATATGCAAATCAAAATAAAAAACTCTTTTTTTTTTTTCTGTTTCTTCAACTTGTTTTTTTACAACGTCCATTATTATTATTATTATTTTCTTGTGTTATTATTAAAATGTTAATTATTAATGTGTTATTATTATTTTTTTAACAGCGTGTTATTATTATTATTATTGTGTTAATATGGAGGACTAATATAGGTTCAGATATGTGGAGAAATGCTAATAATTAGGCGAACATGAAGTGAGAATCACTTTGTTATTATTTTTTTAGGCAATAATGACTTTGTTATTAAAAGGTTTAAAATTTCTATCGTTTTTATTTTCTTTATTCAAACATTATAATTTATTTATCATCTTTTTCATTCACTTTTGTAACTTCCGTTATTTTTTTGTTTAAAATGTATTAATCTTTCAAAATCTTAAAAATCCATAAAGTACTTTGAAATCTTAAAAATCTGTGTTAGAAATCCATTAAAATCTTGGGTTAAGAATCCTGATTGTAAAAAGTCTTTTAAAAAAAATCTTTTAAAATCCCACAAAATCAATACAATCCCACATAATCTTTTAAAATCTTCAAGATTGTTTTTGTCAAAATATTCTCTCAAAATCCCAATCCAATACACCCCCCTAAATTTGTTTGTGATACTTCTTGTTCTAATTTATCTTCTTGTAGTAATGCTAATAAGGACATTGTTTTTGAACCCAAGAGGAGTAAAAGATCTAAAAAAGTTAAGGATTTTTTCGGTTCTGAATTTTGTTCTTTTCTACTTGAAGATTATCCTTAAACTTATGGTGAGGCCATGAGGTCTATTGATGCACCTTTTTGGAAAGAAGCTACTAATGATGAAATGAGTTCTCTTAAAACTAATAAAACTTGGTTTCTTATTGATCTTCCCCCTGGTTGTAAAAGTATAGGTTGTAAGTGAGTTTTCCAAAAGAAATTAAGAACTGGTGGATCTATAGAAAAATTTAAGGCAATACTTGTTGTGATTGGTTGTAAACAAATACAAGGTGTAGATTTATTTGATACGTATTCTCTTGTTTCTAAAGTTACTATTATCAGGGTTTTAATTGCACTTGCTTGTGTTTTTAATTTAGAAATTCATCAAATGGATGTAAAAAATACCCTTTAAATGGTGAATTAGAAGAAGAAATTTATATGAACCAACCTGAAGGCTTTGTAGAACCGGGTAAGGAAAAAAAGTTTGCAAACTTGTTAAATCTTTATATGGTTTGAAACAAGCTCCAAAGCAATGACACGAAAAGTTTGATCAAGTTATTTTTTCATATGGTTTTCAAATCAATAATAGTGATAAATGTGTGTATGTGAAACAATTTGATGATAGTGGATGTGTCATTTTACGTTTGTATGTGGATGACATATTGATATTTGGTAGTAATATGCATTTCATAAATTATGTGAAGTCTTTCTTGTCTAGCAATTTTGATATGAAGGACCTTAGTCTTGTAGATGTGATTTTGGGTATTAAACTTATAAAGAAAAATGATGGCATAGTTTTAACCCAATCATATTATGTTGAAAAGCTATTGAAGAAGTTTAATTATTTTGATGTGAAACCTATTTCTACTCCTTATGACTCATCCATTAAGTTATAGAAAAATTTGAGTAAAGGAATTTCTTTACGTAAATATTCTCAAATTATTGGTTCTTTGTTGCGTTTGACAAACTTCTCTAGGCCTGTCATTGCATATGCAATTGGTAGATTAGGAAGTAATCGAGGGGTTTAGTGATGTAAATGGGATTTCTGATTCTGATGAAACAAAATCGACAAGTGATTATGTCTTTACTTTAGTTGGTGGTGCAATATCATGGAAATCTTCTAAACAAACTATTATTTTCTACCATGAAAGCAGAAATTATTGCTTTAAATACTAGTACTAGTCAGAAAACAATATTGCAGATCCACTTACAAAAGGGTTGACGCGCCAACAAGTATTTGAGTTGTCGAGGGGCTTGAGACTAGAGCTCATTATTTAGTTACAACAATGGACACCCGTCTCCATGTGATTGGTGATCCCGTGAATTGAGTTCAATAGGTAACAACGAATTTGCTTGTTGACTAAAGTACACCAAAATAAAAATTTTGCGGAGTTGTTCTGTTTCTCATTCCTGCAACGAGGTGTATTATAAATTGTGTCAATATTAAGGCTGAGGTATTTATATATGTGTATTTTTGGTATAAAAAAATATCTCTTAATGAATCCGATAACAATTATTGTAGGGGTGGGGTCACAAACCACTCTTTGAGGATTCACTTAATGATTGTGGAGGTGGGGCTGCCACTGTGAGATATGGGTTAATCTCTAAGTGACACTCACAAAACAAGATACATACACAAGGCCATGTAATGTGCTACCATTGATTAGAACCTAAATGAACGCGTAGGGGTTGTATACTAAAGTTCGGTTAAAGAAGGTGTAGTTCAAGGCAATTAAGTCACTACATTTTTCTTGGGTGAAAGTTCATAAACACTAGGTATAAGGCTCAAACCTGGCTGGAAGGTTCCTTGTACCGAAATACAATATCACGTGTTCTTTCTTTTACGTTTCTATACAAATTATTTTTAAAAAATATTTTAAAATTTTAAATTATGTGGGAGAGTGTTAGTAAATATTTGTTTTATAATTTTAAATTTATAAAAAATATGTTACTCATATTAATTCTTATTTTATAAAATAAACATTTTGTTTAAGAATCTCTAAAATTAAATTTCCTATCTTTTCTAAGATTTTGCTTTTAGTGTCTTGATCTGCAGTGCACTTTGTTGGATAGAAACAATTTGCTTTCTTTCTCTCTTAATTTTGTCTTTTTCTTATTTTTGAGAGCAATAACATTGATATTGAGAAGGTTTACAGATCCTTTTGCTGCACACGATTGGAATCAACGGGCTGTCATATTTTGGGAGAGGAACGCAATCAAATTTTATTATCACGTTTTCTCTCAAAGGATAACGTTTGTAAGCTTCAACCAGGCTAATTAAAACATGTTTTTTTCCTGTTCATCTTCTGCTTTTCAACACTATTTATCCGCGGAAGCCGATACATGTACAGTATGAATACATGGATCCTGATCTGATCCTCTCTGTCCATCCTATCTGTCCTTTGAAACGTTTTAGAATTTCCACTTACCAATCATCTCATTGTTCATGGGCTTGATAACTGATAACGACCTTTGCATGTTCTCAAGATTTTTTGGAGGGTATTGTGTTGCATTCTAAAATTAATTTGTAATCAGTTAGTTACGATACTTTAGAATCTAGATACTTTGAATTGAGTTTGTTAACGTGTATATACTTATTTTTGTTTAGTATGGATGTATGGATTTGTTAGTAAGTTTGTAACATCCCAATTTTTCGTAAATAAATTTAAAAAGCTTTTTAGAAAAAAATAAATAAATATAGAGCAAATAATAGGTTGAGTACCCTAGGTATAAATAGTTATGTTAAGTCAGCTGCCTCCTTTTGGCCTCATTTTCGTTTTTCCCCTTCTCCTCTCAAAACCCTTTCTTTTTCCCGCAGCCCATCAAACCAGTCTCAGAAAAACGACGATCTCGAACCCGTTCACCGTTGGATCGTTGTGAAATTTGAGTATCATGTTCGCAACACAATTACGAGCATTCTCACCGTTGGGAATTTCGATATCATGTCTGAACTAAGAGAAACACCCTTCGCATTGTAGCCTTTTTCTTTCCCGCAGAAACCCAGAGCTGTCTTGGTAAAACTACGATCCCGGTTTTGTTAACCGTTGGATTATTGTGAAATTTGGATATGTTGTTCGGAATTCAATTCCGCACGCTTCCACCGTTGGGATTTGCGAGATAATATTCGTGGAGGGAGAAAAAGGAATCGTATGAAGACAGTACAAGTGGAGGTTTCAATCTCTTCTCCGTCTCTCTGACGTTTGGGAATTCTATCGGAGCAGTCGGATGAATAATTGAAAGAATTTCTGGGAACCGCTAGAGATGTTGCTATCGCTGGCTGAAGACACGTGAGCCCGCTTAGAGGTAAAGGATGAGTTTATCACAATTGGGGATTAGAATGAACATGTGTAGGGATCCTTAGAGAACTAAATTTGGGTTTATTTTGGGATGTTTATTGAATTATAATTTTCTCTTTATGATTATAAATATAATATTATTGTGTTCTATGTACCAATTGATGTCCTAATGAGAATTGATTGATAAACTTGAGTGCTCTTGATGTCTTTGTGTTTAACCCATGAATTTGATTAATTGATTGTGATATAATTGTGAGAAACTATTTCAGGGATTTTACACCCTATGTTGTGATGAAATCTTTTGTATAAATTGTTATGTTGAGGTTATGAAATGATGATTCAAATTGTGAGTATGTGATAAATTGAACATGTGACGGATGATGAAATACATGTGTATTGAGATGAGATGTGTGTATTGAGTTGTGAACTATGAACTGTGCAATCACACAATTGTAAGACCCTTTAAGGGCGACGAGTATTGTGATGGGATCCACTGTGGGAATCCGACGAGTTAAAATGATTTTGAAAACAATTGAGTAGATGTGTGTATTGCATAGTTCATAGGTAAAGTGTACATGATTCATGAGGTGTGATAACATGTTAAATTGAGATTATACCATTGTGATTGGGATTAAGTGTATGTGATAAATTGAGTATGTATATGATTTGAGATATATATGTGCATCGAGTTGTGAACTATGAATTGTACAATCACACGATCATAAGTCCCTTCAAGGGCGACGAGTTAATGCTAAGTCCCTTTTAGGGCGACGAGTTGATGTTAAGTTCCTTTTAGGGCGACGAGTTGATGCTAAGTCCCTTTTTGGGCGACGAGTTAATGTTAAGACCCTTAAAGGGCGACGAGTTAAAATTATTTTGAGAACAATTGAGGAGTGGTGTGTTTTGTACAGTTCATAGATAGAGTCTGTGTGCTAAAATAATTTTAGGGGTTGGACCTGAATCAGGAGGGAGAGGCCCTGACGGACTCTTCGGAGTGTAGGCCTTGGGGGTCACCGGGTTTGAGTGCTCCTTTAAGCCTTTGTTAATCCCATATGGTTGGAGCATTCTCGCAAAACATCGTGACCCTGACTGGTCTCCCTATGATCTTACTTAGTGAGAGTGACCTGACAAACCCATTGTGTGGTGTGTCTTGTTATGTACTCCTAAGCGCCCCAGGGTGGTTTTTCACTGACATGGTACCACATTGCATATAGGCTTGAGTCTTAGCATAACTGTCGCATACGCTTGCTAATTGTTTATTATAAAATTGATGTGTTATTATGTCTTGATCGGAGTGTGTGATTCCTGTGTATAATGATTGATGATTGAAAGGTGTGATTGATGAATGACAAAGTGATGAAATAATGTGAGATATGCTAAGTAAATTGTATTTGGCTACTATATGTTGTGTTGTTTCTCTCTAGTAGTTAGCAATGTGATAACTCATTCCCGGTTTACTGTTTGTGTTTGGATCCTGTGATGATCTTGAACTTTGTGTTCGGGGGAGCAGATGAATAGGTGGATGACTATGAAGAATCTCATGCTAGAGGACACGGGAACACCACGCTCTGATAGGATGTGACATTAGGATATAAGTTCTATATTAATTGTATGAGACTTATATGATTTTCTTTGAGTCGAGATGACTTTATTATTTATTTGGACAAGTTTGAATATGATGTAAAAGAAAGTGAATGTGAGCCTTTTACCCATTTGAAAGCTTGTATTTAAAAATGTTTTAAAAATACTTTTAATTAATATTTGAATTTTTATTCCTTTATTAATATATATGTGAGGGTAGAGGGTGTCACAAAGTTACTCTCAAATATAGAAACAATTTTTTTAAATATAAGAAAATTTAAATTAATTTTATTTTTATTTAATGTTATTATCTTTAAAATATTTTTTATTTAATTAAGATTATAGTTTTACTGATTTTTTTTTATTTTTAATACCAAGTTCTAATATGGATACGTTTTTGTTACTCTCTTTTATAGTTGAGATCGGAGAGAATATACACAATTGTGAATGTTTAGACGATTTTTAGTTATAATTTGTTAATGTACAAGTATTTACTAGTGTACATGTACTTATTTTTTAGTATGAGTCTATCTAGGGGTGGAACTAAAAAATCTTACGAGGACAAAAATTTAACATATAAAATGGAGGTGAAGGGGAAAGCTAGAGCATTAAACTTGGAATGCTAACGATAAAAGTTTTTTTTATATAAAATTAGAGGGATGCAATATAATAAATAGATGTTGAAAACAAAAAATTTAATGGTGAATGTAAATATATGATATTCTCATTCTTTTAATTGGGTTGTCTCATAAAAGTATATTTAATTGCCTAAGGGGAATATTTCAAGGGAGACAAACAAAATAAAAAATACATATAAATGAGGATTTTTTGTATTTTAGGGGATGCCCGCGGAGCTACTCCTAGTTTCATCCTTAGGTGTGCTAATAAATTATATTATTGACGTATTTTAAGATAAAATATAATTATAACTGTAAAAATATTCATACTAAAAAAATAAGTATATGTATATTTGTAAATTCTTTTTAAATTATACTTGATTGACTCACTAATATTAGAATTACATTCTTGCTTAGTTTGTAAATAGTTTGTTTCATTTGTGTTTTTTATGTTTGAAAAAAGTATACTAGGAAAATAAGTTTTTGTTATCCATCTCAACATGGCACAATAAAAATGTATTTTTGTTGTGTGGTTTTATTTTTGTTGTTGTTTGCTTGCTTATTAATGAATTTAACATAGAGATAACTTTTTGTTACATAGGCGTGTGTTGTTTAAATAGTTGATAAAGAAATAAAGTAACATAATAACCCTTGTATAGACATTAAAAAAACAGATTTCATAAATTAAAAACATAACTATATATATTATCTTTTCATTACAACTTGTTACTGTCATTGTTTCACACATAATATCAATAATCTCTTTGGCTGATCTTGATTTATGTATCAAGACAAGAATTTCTTCTGCATGTCAACCAAATGTTGCATACAATTCAATTGGTTATTTTGAACAAAAGATAAAATCATCTTTCTCACATCATTGTTGTCTTTAAGCTCTATACATTCATACTGAACATAACCATCATTGATAAATCCAGATTTGACTGTATTTTGATGTGAATTTTCATATAATATTTATGTATTTTGATATATTTTATTTGACAAAACTCACGATTTAGTGTAAGTTTATGAAAGACAAGTGCTTAAGAGGTTTCATGTGAAAAAAGTTAAATATGATCAATTTTGGAGCTAATCAGAAGACCACAATCATGATACGAGGGCGATAATTTTGTACACCTATGGTAATTTTGTACACATGTGATAATTTTGTACTTCTCTGGTTTGCCTGTGTCACTTGTCACTTAAAGATTGCAAGAATCACCTACCACATTTAAATTGTGATTAACAATATTCTTTAATTAAGGAAAATATAAGAAGAAACTCCCCAAAATATTATAGATAAGGAATGATGCCTTTTTTCTTTTAGAAGGAAAATTATTCTTGAGTTTTATTCTTATCTTTTAACGAATTTGAGAAAACCTTGAGGGCTTTTGAGAATTGAAGAGCATGGACAACACCTCTAGAACGGATCATTGTTCCTACATGTTGGTATGTCTATGTTTACATTTTATAGAATTACTTGTTTTGATCTAATCGTGAGTGGCTAATCCTCCTAACCTGGAGGTTATGATTTAACTTTCCAACTCTACTCATTGTTTTGTTCTTAATAGAATTTCTCATTATTTTATGTTAATTAATTATGTTCCTTATTTTAATGTTTATTTGGAACAAATCATTCTAATACTCAATCAATTGTATAATAGTGATAATATGCATGTAATTGGTAGATCTATGTAGAGAATGTTTTGGACCAAATTGTTGTTGGAAATAAATTTGTATGCTCACGATCCAAGTCATCATGTAATCAATTCTAATTTTAATAATAAAGTATTATTTTATTTTCATTATCATATTTCATTATTTGATTAAATGGTCCATTTGATAATGTCCTTGATTAAAATTAAAGACTTGTTATTATAATAGAGATTATGATAATGAGAAACAAGTTTGTTCTAATTTTAATCTAAACCATTCTTGATCATAGGATTATTGTAAATAGGATATCAATAATTCGGATAGATTAATATATATGTGATAGTATTTATTGGATAAAAATTAATAGATCTCATTTATTAATTTGCATATATAGATGAGTCACATGTTGATGTGATCATTGGACTGACTCAATTGAAATTTTCTAATGGTTAAAATTTACCTTAAACTGTCTATAGAAAATTCTCAAGAAGAGGTATAATAACTTTCTTTGACTTGAGATTGTCATAGTAATTAACAAGTTATTTGCTGTATTTTGATTCCAGATGTTGGGTTACAAGTGTGAGGTGAAGTCCCACATCGGGTAGAAGTGGACAGGTTGAACACCATATAAGTGAGAAGAAGACCCATAAACCTGAGCCTTAAGGTTTTGGGTTAGAGTGTGGTGTCAGGTCTCCTTATGTGGTGGCTCGTGGTCCACAGGTGTATCCCTCGAATCTCCCCAACAATTGGTATCAGAGCCGAAGGTTCAAGATGGTGACCGGCTCAGACGAGTATGCAAGTACCGTAGGTGGCCAGAATGGCTAGCGGCACAGCGTGCCCCGCAGGGGAAGCGGGCAGGGCAAGTACCGCAGGTAGCCATGACTATACTCGTGGATGATAAAGACTTCCGCTCGAGGGGGAGACTACCATGTGGAAGAGACTCACACTTGAGGGGGAGAAGTGTTAGGTTACAAGTGTGAGGTGAAGTCCCACATCGGGTAGAAGTGGACAGGTTGAACATCATATAAGTGAGAAGAAGACCCATAAACCTGAGCCTTAAGGTTTTGGGTTAGAGTGTGGTGTCAGGTCTCCTTATGTGGTGGCTCGTGGTCCACAGGTGTACCCCTCGAATCTCCCCAACACCAGACACCTAATGCTTTAGAGCACTTGTTGAATGGATATTAGATATGATTAAATACCTGTAGAATTAATGATTAATCAAGAAGGAATCCATCAACTCTTGGTGATGAGTTTGAACTCTATGAATAAAATTATATCCTGGTCAAGAAAATTAAATGAAAGAAGAAATGAGTTTCTTAAGTCATTATGAGTTAACTTAAAAGGGTTTGACAGTAATACCATACTCTAGAGTTAACCCAGAGATGGAAGAAATTATTACACTACTCTTCTAATGGTTCTTGAAAGTAAAATGTTACTTCATGCTATCTGGATGTTAAGGAGTGTTGCTAGACGCCTACCTTGATTAGTATATTAATTTGATTAATATATTACCGGCTTAGTATTGAACCTACGGGGTCACACACAAACGAGTGTTCTAATCTCTGTTAAAGAAATTATTTTAATATTTGATGATTAATTAAATTAGAGGATTTAATATGATAAAATGATTAATTGATTTCAAAAAGTTGGAATATTATTATATTTTTGCTACCACTGAAAATATAAATAATATGAAAGATTTGGTAAAAGAAGAGAAACAAACATGTATAATTTTGTATTTGGAATTTGGGTTGAAAAGACGGCTAGATACAAGTTTGACTTGATCAATTATTATTTCAATTTTAATTGTTAAATGGTTAGCAATAAAAGGTAACAAGAAATAATATAGCTTAAAAAAGAATACTATCAATAATGATTTTGATTTGATCAGAAATTTGGTTTCCTTAACGTGCTATAAATAGAGCCTTGGACTGCACGTTAAAACTATCCCAATATCACTTCTCTTTTTTCTACTTGTCAAAGTTGTTGACGAATAGAGGTCAATCTCGATGTGGATACATGTAGAGTCTTCACACTATTGAAAAATTTTTATGCTTCAAGAGCTTATCAACATGTACACTTTTTAATATGTCATTTGTTTATAATATAATTTAAATACAAAATAGATCCTTTTATTCCACAATGTGTGTTTGTTGAACACCTTTTTTCTTACGATTGGTATAAGAGCCATGGGTCTTTTGTATTTAAATTATATTTAACAAAAATTTGAAAACGTTTCAATTTTTATTTACTTACACGTAATGCTGTCTGTTATGATTGCATGATTACATTGTCAAATCAAATTTTTTTTTTGTGCAATTTGTAATCTTGTTACGTGGATGTTGTTTTGAATCGGTGGAATGTTTGCAATTGGTTGTTAATGCGGTGCTTGATTTGCAGGAGGTGTTCCATATCATATACATTGGTATTTTTATATAAAAGAGAATAAAGATTTTTTATTTTATTTGGATTCCTTTTAAAAATTAAACTTTTCTTTCAATTTTGAGCAATTTGTTATTAATTCTTTTTATTTTTAAATTGCTGGATATTAATTTAATGGAAAGACGCTGCATTAGGATATGTGATATCAAAAAGGTATGTGCTTCAAGCACTGTATCTCGTTCAATTATTTGAGAGAAATTTTTTTTATATGCTATGTGCGTAATTATATAATTGTTATATATCTAAATGATAAATATGTTTGTCATCTGATTTATCTTACATATTAAATTGTTTAATCGTAAAGAACGACCTGATTATCGAAAGACTTATAGAAAAAAGATAAATTGAGACATATGATGTAATTTTTTTTAATGATTAATAATAAGGAACGACATGACGAACAAGAGACATATAATTAATAATTATTTTTTGTGCAATTTTTTTTCTCACATAAGATGCATGTTTTTTTAAATTAATTTTATACTGAGCGCCTAGACAACCTAGGGAAGTATTAAAATTAATTTATTGATATCAATAGGATTGGTCTAACAACCAAGAACTTATGTGATATGATATTTCTTATTTTGATTTGAAAATGTATATGATACATTGTCTTAGAATGTGTATAAGAAACGACTTGATAACTAAGTGGCTCACTCATAATTTTTTAAGAGGCTTTATGAGATCGTCGAACATCTTAAGAAAATGTGCGGTGGTCAAAGTAGGACGGCTAGATTTCAGTTATCTAAGGCCCTGTTTAGATCCTCACTTACTGCAAATGAAAAGGTTGGACCCCATGTTCTTAAGATGATTGATCTCATAGAACAACTTGAGAAGTTGAGGTGCACTCTTGGGAAAGAGCTTTCTCAAGATTTGATTCTGCAATCACTTTCTGATTCATTTTCACAATTTATTGTGAATTTCAACATGAATAAGATGAGTTGTGACTAGCATGAGATGCTTAATATGCTAATTGATTATGAGAATCAAATTGCTTCTGAGAAGAAGAAAGGAACTATCATGGTAGTTGGCAAGAGCTCCAAGAAGAAAGGCAAAGTACCAAAAAGGAAGCATCTTGGACCTAAGGGTGGTATGACCAAACCCAAAAACAAAAGGAACAAGATTGACCAAACTGATGCTGAATGTTTATTCTGTAAGGAGAAAAGTCACTGGAAGAGAAATTGCAAGAAGTATTTTGATTCTTTGAAAAATAAGAAACAAGGGTCTACAGATAACTAGATGGTTGAAGAAAGGAGAAATAAATCTACAAGTAGGGAATGGAGCAAATGTTGCCGCCTTAGCTTTAGGATCAATTTCTTTAATAATGCCTACTGGAAAAGTACTAGTATTGGAAGATTGTTATTATGTTCCAAAATTTGTTTCAAACATTATTTCAATTTCCATGTTGGACAAGCGAGGTTTTCACATTATCTTTAATAATAACATTTGCTCAATTTATCATGATGATGATTTATATGTGAATGGTTATCTCCAACGCGGCATTTATGTCTTACTCGATGTGAATCATAACTCGATTATGCATGTTTCTTCTAGTTTCAAAAGAAAAAGAGATAATCAAGTAAATAAAACATATCTTTGGCATTGTAGGCTAGGTCACATTGGCGAGAAAAGAATTAACAAGTTGCACAAGGAAGGTTACCTTGATAATTATGATTATGAATCATATGAAACTTGTGAATCTTGTCTCAAAGGAAAAATGATTAAATCTCCATTTATTGGAAGTGGAGAAAGAGCTTTTGAGTTATTGGGACTAATTCATACAGATGTTTGTGGGCCCATGAAGATTCAAGCCAAAGGAGGATATTCTTATTTTATCACCTTTACTGACGATATGTCTAGATATGGCAAGGCACCGGGGGTGAAACATAAATCTGAATCATTTGAAATGTTTAAAAGATTTCATAGTGAAGTTGAAAAGCAAACTGGTAAGAGTATCAAAATGTTTAGATCTGATAGAGGAGGAGAATATCTTAGTGATTAACAAGTGCACAAGGAAGGTTACCTTGATAATTATGATTATGAATCATATGAAACTTGTGAATCTTGTCTCAAAGGAAAAATGATTAAATCTCCATTTATTGGAAGTGGAGAAAGATTTTGAGTTATTGGGACTAATTCATACAGATGTTTGTGGGCCCATGAAGATTCAAGCCAAAGGAGGATATTCTTATTTTATCACCTTTACTGACGATATGTCTAGATATGGAAAGGAAAGAAACCAAGTCTTAAACACATCAAGGTCTGGGGTTGCCCTGCTTATATTAAAAGATTGCAAACAGATAAACTTGAGGCAAGGTCTGATAAGTGTAGATTCATTGGTTATCCTAAAGAAAGAATGGGATATTATTTCTACCAAGTGTTTGTGGCAAGAGGAGCAACCATTTTTGGAAAGAGAGTTTCTTGTAGAAGGAAACCATGGTAAAGAAATTGAACCTGATGAGACTCAAGTCACCAGTGATAACATAACTCAAGAACATGAGATGGAAACTGAGAGGCCTTTCTTTGATGTTTTGAAATTAGGACAAAGCTCTTTAACTCAAACGATTATGGCTCAAGAACCAGCTACTATTCAAGAATAAGTCGTTGTTCAAGAAGAAGTTAATGAACCAATCTTAGAACAATTGCAACAACCTTTGAACCCAACACAAGAACCTCTTAGAAGATCTACTTGAATGCATCGTGCACCTGATAAATTAAACTTAATGGTGCAAGATGACATGTCAAATGAGATTTGTCATAATGATGATGACCCTAAGAGCTATGAAGAGGCCATGAGAAGCTCGGATTGCAACAAATGGCAAAAAGTCATGGAATCTGAAATAGAATCAATGAAGATCAACAAAGTATGGACTTTAGTTGAAGCTTCAAAGGATATAAAACCAATTGGTTGTAAATGGGTTTACAAGAAAAAGATTGGAGCAAATGGAAAGGTCAAGACCTATAAAGCTCGCCTTGTTGCTAAAGGATATCGTCAACAGGAAGGAATAAATTATGATGAAACATTTTTCTTGTGGCAATGCTCAAATCAATTCGGATTCTACTTGCCATAACAACATACTGTGATTATGAGATATGGCAAATGGATGTGAAAATATTTTTCCTTAATGATGAGTTGAAGGAGGAAGTGTACATGACACAACCTGAAGGATTCACATCATTGGCTGGTTGTAATGAAGTTTCAAGTTGCAACGATCTATATATGAATTGAAACAAGCTTCTAGAAGTTGGAACATTCATTTTAATAAGACAATCAAAAAGTTCGAGTTTGTTAAATGTGAGGAAGAGCCATGTGTTTACAAAAAGGTCATTGGGAGTGCAATTATTTTCTTAGTGTTATATGTAGATGACATATTACTAATTGGAAATGACATACCAACAATGCAAGGCACAAAGGTTTGGCTATCAGAACAATTCTCCATGAAGGATTTGGGAGAAGCAGTCTATATTCTAGGTATAAAGATTTATAGAGATAGATCTAAAAGGTTGTTTGGGCTCTCCCAATCTATGTACATTGATACTATCTTAAAGAGATATAACACGGATAATTCCAAACGAGGCTATTTGCATGTAGGTGTTGGAATTACTCTTAGTAGGGAGAATTGTCCAACAACTCATGAAGAAAGAGAATGCATGAGTAGAGTACCATATGCTAGTACAGTGGGAGCTATCATGTACACCATGACTTGTACACGTCCTGATGTCGCTTATGCACTAGGTGTAACTAGTTGATATCAAGCAAACCCTAGTGAGGAACATTGGAAAATGGTTAAGATCGTACTTAAGTACTTAAGAAGAACTAAAGAATTTAGGATCATAAGGACATTCAAATAATACCCCTCAAGAGTTGATATCATGTCACCATCATAATACACATCATCAAGGACCCCATCTTTTAAGCAGTATGATGAATATGAGAACATTGGAATGAGCTGCCTTAAACCACCACTAAAATTTATATTACATGTGCCGCAACCTAGCATCACGATGGGACGACGATAAAAAATAAAATAATTTTGTCTTCTATGAAGAAAATGAGTGGGAGTTGCCACCAACGTTTATTTAAGGAAAAAGTTAGAAAAAAAACCAAAAAGAAAGGGTCTGCAAATTTTGAAAAAAAGGGGTTCGGGAGTTATTTACGCATAGGGAAGGTGCTAGGATCCCACGCGCCCGTCATGAAGAACGACAGCCTTTAATCGAGTGTGCAATAGAAATAACGTGACTTCAAAATTAATTATTTTCCCAAGAGTGGTGAATTGCTTTTCTTTAATTATATTATTTTATATTTTTTTTCAAATCGACAAGGGTGTTGCCCTTGCTCCTACGTATCCCTAGGTGCAATGAGGAAATCAGACCTACGTAGTTCTTTAAGTAAGAATGTTTGTGTGTTTAACTTATTTTATGTTTTTGAAATATTTATTTTAATTGCAAACAAAGAGTCATTAAGGCCTTGGACCTTGAAACGACTTTTGAAATTTTGAAAAGCGGAGGAAGTCGTTAAGGCGTTAGACCTTCAAACGATCTCAAGTGATTTTTGATGAAAAGAAGTTTGGTTGTGAATTGATTTTTTTGATTTGGTTTTGTTTATTGGTTGGATATCCTTCGTATCCACCTATTACGAATAGGAAGAATATCCTAAAGCGCACGAGGCAAGTCTAGGACCCAACGTCGTGCACTACGAAAACAAAATGTCCTAGGAGAATTACCAGGCAAGTCTGAGACTTAGCGTGACTATCCCTGACAATGATGCCAGAAACTTGAGAAGGAAATACGAAAATTGTGATAGTAAAGTAAAAGAAATAGTAAAAATATGGAGAATAGAGGAATCATGGCGGCAACGGAAAATACGTAAATTACGGAATCACGGAAAATATGAAAATAAAAAAATTTAGTGCGTTGGAAATACGTAAATTACGGAAACGACTTAAATTAATAAAAAAAGAACATAGGATTGGATTTTATTGTTCATACCCTTAGTATCCTAATAAGATTAACATATATAAATCGTTTTCTAACATTACTGATTCATAAATGAGTAAAAAAGATTAACACATATATAATATCAAGAAGGATACATAAGGGTACAAAGATTACACCCGGTCATTAAGAAAAACTAACTGATCATTGCACAAAGCACAAGACTAACAAGAGAAATGACAAAGGAAGTGAGTGATTCACGATCATAACTTTCCGACGCCTCGGCTCCACTTTTCCTTTTCTCCTTCTTCTTCTGTGTTTTCTCTGGTGTCTTCAAAGCTTTGGACCCCTTTTCCCCTTCCCCTGCCTGGCTATTTATAGAAAAAACCATTTAGTGCAAGGGAAACTCGCCCAGGCGACCTGCTTGCTTAGGGCTAAAGGTATCAGCTCGCCCAGGCGAGTGGCTTCCTTAGGGCTGAAGTTTTCTTTTAGCCCAAGCGAGCTAGATGCTAGCCTGGGTGAATTTAGTTTCAAATTTTTTCATGAAAAGACCATTTTACCCTTCCTTGTGGCTTTGTTTCTGGATTTAACAAGTAACCATCAAAACGCTGAGTGACCCCTTGGCCTTGCGTTGTAACCGGTGTCAAATGCCATAAATCGATTGGTAATGATAAAAACATTATACCCGAATGATAAAAGCATTATACCCGGATGAAATTAGGGTCTGACAATGTGATGTATTGTTCTCTCATAAGTTAATTATCACAACCCATGTACTCTGTTTGACCAAAGCAAGGTTAAGGTTGCACCAATTAAATAAATGATTTAGGAGGCATCAAGCTTTAGAAGGTGTTGCTCGCTTGGCAGTGATCATTACTATGGTTGTTCTATGTATCAAAAGAAGCAACAGACCAAATTTGCCTTAAATATCAATGACCCCCATAACATCAATCTACACACATAAACTATTCATATGTCAGTCAATAATTACAATATAAATTAAAAAATGTTAATTTTATTTTATTTAATTAAAATCCTTTTTATAAATAAAAAACAACACAACGAAAACATGCTTTTGCTATGTTATGAAAAATGAAAACATGTTTCTGCTATGTTATGTACAATGTAAACATTCCATTGTACATAACACAATGAAAACATACTTTTGTATTTCATAAACACGACGCAAAAATATTTCCGTTGTATTGTTTGAGGGTGAAAAATAGTACAACAAGATTATGATTTCACTGTACTAATTGCACTATAAAATGATTTCAAGGAAAAGGACATTTTCAGAATAATATAAAATGTCACTTATGTGAGTAGTGAGAATAGTAAAATTGGTAGTGAAAATAACAACTGCCTTAACTCTCTCATAGAGGGAATACCAAGCCACCCAAAGATTTAGTCTTGCAAAAAGTATCCCAACTCAATGTATGCCACTTCTTAGGCTTGTGAATCCTGCACCTTCTAAGCAATTTGGTAAAGACCAAATTACCCTTAATGAGAGCACCTCCCTTCCCCAACCCCAACACCTCCTTGGCTCCTTCACCCATCTCATTTCGTCTAACCTAACACCTCTTGAACCTCAGAAGCGCAACGACAACCTTGCAAAGTCTTTCTTCACCCTCCTTTCTTTGTACCTTGTGAAGCCCCTGCACCTTCCTCATTGAACCCTGAAAGTACCATCACTAAGCTTCTCACATTGGCTATTATGGAATAGGAAAAATATATGCCATAAGTGTATATGTATTTTGGAATAGAAAAAATTCCTTTTTAGAATAGTTATTCCAAAATAGAAAAAATCTTATTCCAGAATAACTATTTTGGAATACATATACACTTCTAGAATAGTTATTCCAAAATAAAAAAAAATCCTTTATGGAATAGGAAAAATCCAATTTCAAAATAGCTATTCTAGAATATCTATATAATTCTGGAACGACCATTCCATAATACAAAGAGATGGTAATGTGGCTTCTCTTGCACTTCGACGATGTTTTTGACAGAGTGGTAAAGAAATCAATGGCGGATACATCACTCGATGACAGAAGAAACAAATGCTTCTCCACTCGAGGTACTACCATTTTCAAATTTGTTTCCTCCCACTTGTATTTGATTCTCTCCATTGTAGTTGTGTGCATTTGTAATGTGAAAATTTCCTTTTTTGTTATTAGCTCTAAGGATCCCAGTCCTCACGACAATGACAGGTATTCAGATCGCATGCTACTTGAAGTTGAGGTGAAAGACTTTAGAAAGGTTAGTTTGGGGATGTTTTAAATTTGTGAGGTGTAGGATTCAAAATGAAAAGTGCAGGATTCAAATGTCCACTTCTTAGCATCCACTTGCTTACCTCAAAGGAAATATCACTACCTTTCCTAAAGTAATTCTCTCACCAAAGGATAAGCTTTTAGCTTTCCAAACTATCATTCTATTATCAAGGAATCTTTGTTAGTTTGTTGAGCATGATAAGTGAGTGTTATAAACTATTTGATAATAAGATTGTCTTCAATTCTTATAAATATAAAAAAATTAATATTCTATTATAGGCCTAGTCAATAATGTGTTTGGTGGTGAGACACCACTCAAGATATTTTCCTATATAACTAGTTCTTCGAAATCATTTGTGAACTAATTTGCTATCTAATTCTCTACTTAACATTTTTTGAAAAAATAAATAGATTTGCCTAATTGAACCCACCTGAAAATGGGTTAAACAATCCAATCTTCAATGATCAATAAAATTTTGACATTTGTCTTATATTTTAACTTCTATCAAAGTGCTATGATTATCACATTTAATACATAATCTTTAATTTATCTTTCATATCATTTATGCATAAAATTAAAACTTCATAATTTTTAATTAAAAGTTAATAATTAAAATTATACTAAATTACATAAATATATGTAAACAAATTATAAAATATTAAAATCTTAATAATTAGTATTTTTAATTAATCATAAAAATCTATATTCTTGATTCACTTTAGTTAAATAGTTTTCATTTATTTTAACTTTAAAAATTCAATTTTTTTAACTAATTGAAATATATAAAAATTAACTTAGGTAAATAATTCTCATTTTACATATAGATAATAACAACAATCGAATTGTAAAGTGAAATGGAAAATGAGAAATTAGGGGTGTGTAAAAATTAGTTTGGTAAAAAAATTGAATTGAATTGATTTCAAACTGTTTTAACCGGTTCATTTTTATATCCAAATAGTTAAACTGATTTAGAAACTGATTCAATCCTAAATTGATTTTAAAAAATTGTTAATTATGAAATGAACCAGTTTTTAATTAGTTTCAAACTAGTTCTAAGAGTTGAACCAGAAATTTATTTTTAACTATTTTTTCAAATAAAAAATTATTTAAATATAAACCAGTTCGATTAACTGAACTGAGTTTGTAAAAATAATTTAGTTAATCGAATTGGTTTTATAAAAATACTAATTATTGAAATTTTTATAGATTTTTATAATTAATTTAAAATACTAATTATTGAAATGTTAATATTTTATAATTTTATTACATATAATGATGTATTTTAGTATAATTTTGATTATTAACTTTTAATTAAAATATTATAAATTTTTAATTTTATAAATAAATAAATGATACGAAGGAAAAATAAAAGATTGTGATGTATCCATATTTAATTGATATGAAGATGTACTGGTTAATGAAGATGAGATGAGATTATTTAACCCATATTTAATTGATGTCAATTATACAAACCCAAAAATAAATATATATTGGTTTTGTAACATTAACCTCGCACGATTTTATTATGCATAAACAATAATTTCGGATGTGATGACAATATAGCTTTCGCATAAGAAAACAAATGTGGATGATCCGATCATAAATGTATTACTAATAATCATCGTCATGATGCCCAGTTGCACACCCCCTCTTTCTTTTTTGCAACCACAAAAGATATCTCGCTCCATCAATTACCAGATTCTGCTTGTTTGTATTTGCATCTTCTTTCGTTTTCCAACCTCTGCTAAATGTCGTTGTTATATTGCCATATTCAAAGCAATTATCTCTCAATTTTATTTTTCATAAAAGTTAATTATCTACCAACTTTGAACCCAATAACATGAGTAATTTTGTTCTGTTCAGATGCGGAATTTGACATTGAGAAGTACGTCTGTTGAGTGAAAAGATAATACTATATAAAAAAGAAAGGGTAAATGATAATGTATTTTTAATTTAATGAAAGTGAAGATCATTATTGTTACTTTTTATTATATGAAATAATGTAATAATAAAGAACCAATAAATACGAAATTTTGTTGACGTATTGAAAATTGAAAAGTAAAATTAAGTTATAAGCCAAACTTCTATTTTAACTAGAGTATGGAAAAGGCTTAGAAGTTACGAAGATAACATCAAATACTTTTGTTTAAATAAAAAAATTTACAAGCTAATAAAATAAATAACCGAAAGGTTGATGAAATTGTCTAAGACCTTAATGTGTTTATTGTAAGAATGATTTATTTAGTGGAAAAAATATATTAAATTTCAGTGACTAAAAAATACTTGTGTTTTCTTAAGAAAAAAAATAATAAAATAAATTATATATTAATTGAAATGTCTTGTGGTACACATTTAAATTTTAATTTTTTATACAATTAATTTTTTAACTAAATAAACTTTAGGAATAGCTTCACTATAGTCTATGTATTTAACTTAACCTTAATGTAAATTATGTGATATAGCCGACAAATTACATAGAATAATGATACTGCAAGTAACAAAGGTCTATACATTTTATTACAAATTATGTATTATAAATTTATTTGTTGCTTATATAAGATTCAATTAATTAATTTATCATGATTATGAAAATTTGTTAATTTAGTTGAGACTATAAAATTTATCTTAAATGAATGTTTTTTATATATAAAACTATCCTACGAATAAAATTAACAAATATTAGAGACTTATGCTTATCTAACTGTTATACCATTTTAGGGATGACTTTAATTAAAAATATTTTTATAAATTTTTTTAATGAATGTAAATATTTTAAATTGTACCTTCTTTTTTGCTATATTTTTATATTGGACATTATAAAAAAGGATCAAGTCATACTTTTAATTTAGATCTTATGATAATTTTTTTATAATAATTATCTTAAAAATTATAATATTAAAAACATGACTTTTTTTGTAGTTTTTTTATTAATAAGAGATGACTTCTTATTTATGGTGAATGTAAAGACTTTTATGCAATCAGTACATGCTTAATTGCATATTAAACTTATCTAGATAACCTATAAATATAATCATTGAGACATTAACTGAGCCGGGCTTTAAAAGTTAAAACACGTTGTTATTTTTTACCCCAATCCTGATTTGTTTAGCAGTCTAGGGTTAGCGATAGCTGTTGGTTAGTACTACTACTGAACGCTGTTTATTCAGAAGCTATTATTATTATTATTATTATATATAGAAAAAAATGAATGGAAGGTGCTTCTTTGGTGCCTTGGTGGCGTAGCCTAGCAGGACAGGGAAACGGAAGAAGAAGAAGAAGCTCTTTCTCTATACAACAGTGCTCCTTCTTTCATTCCTTCAAAGAGGTCACTTTTCTCTTCTCTTTCTCCTTCTATCTTTCTCCTCAACCAATATATATCATATACCCTATGTTATTTGCTTCTTGATGTAGCCGCTGCTATTGCAAAATCCCATGATTTATAAAAAAAATAATTCAATTTTCTTTTATTGCATTGGATTCAAAGATGCGATTTTGTTTGACCCCATTGGTGCGTTTTTCGGATTAAATTAATGGGCATGGTCAAAGTTCATGCATGATTCCTTCCTGTTTGATTTTTTTTTATTTTATTTGGGGGGGTTTTATATTCATATATTTTATTTCTCAGAGTTGATTTGTTAGGAATTTTGGAAAAAGTCCAAGATGGTGAAAGCAATCTTAGAAAATTAGGCTAATTTAGAGTTTAGAAAAGAAGGCAGAAACCGTTTTGAAGCATTATTGTGTAGATGGGGTCTATTGTGTGTGTGTATATATATATATATATATATATTTTGTTGAGAATAGTAATTCTCTACGGGAGGTAATTCTGCTTGCCACTATGGGCGACAAAGTTTTCCCTTCGAGGATTTAATACAGTTGCATATCTGGGATTCGAACACGAGACCACTAGTTAAGCTAAAACAACCCGTGCTGGTTGATCTATGTGCTCGGTGGTTGGGTCTACTTTATTTGTTCCTGTGGGCTAGGTAAAGAATAAAAAGGACATACTATATTGCGGAGTATATGTGAATGGTTTCTATTGTTCAAGTTAGAACTGCGGTTATGTGTGCATAATTTTCCATGTACCTATCGAGTGAATTTACTTTTTATTTATTTGGGTTTTTGAATTGTTGATATGGTTCTTGTAGTTTTACTATACTCTGGATGTTACATGTCAGATCAACTTTTATCCTCTTTTACTTACCAGGACTGCATCTCTTATGCGTATCTGTCTCTGGATTCTGCTGGTTGCAAAGGAATTTCTTTCACTCTGGCCGCTATAACAAAGTCAAACTATTCTCGCACCTCTAGGAGGGTGTGGGGTGACGAAGAGGGAGTGATTTGGCTTTGTGTTTTGCGTAGATCAAAGTCATCAGATATATGGAGATTGTGCCGTGTTTCAGTGGGCTTGTCGCTTGATTATGGCTAAGGGTGGCTTTTTCCTGTGTTGCCAGAAGCTCTTTCTAGTTTGCCACTGAATCTGAGCAAATTTGGTGTCTTTGGTTAGGCTTCTGGAAAATTGATGCACAGTATAGATTGTAATTGATATTTGTTTTTCTGTCTTAAAGAAAGTTGTGTTTAGATGTAGCTGTCTACGTCATTGCATTGCAGCAATGTTTAGGTTTTCTTGTTTCCATGCTAATGTCCAAGGCAACAAGGCAAAGGTAAGTAGAAGATGTTTTAATTGATTAGTATTACTTGTCAGTATGATATCACATGACCTATTTTGACTTTGTGCTTTCCTCTTCAATCAGAAAACAGTTCAACCCTCTTCTGAAGCAATGGTGAAGGGTTTGCAAGATGTTACGGAAAATCATGGCTGTAAAGATTCATCTAATCTTCCATGTGCATATTCATCCCCTTCGAAAGAACAAGCACACAAGCAAATAAATGTCATGGAGAATCATAGCAATTGGGATTCTGTTGGGCGCAGTTGTAGGTCAGAGGATCTGAATAGCAAGTTTTCCTTTGAAAACGACAACAATGTTCACCAAACTAGGCATATTAAGAAGAGCCAGTCTCTTCAAAGTGGGCTTGATCAAGGCATCAGGGAAGCTGATGAAGATCTTGGGTTGTCGTGTGATGGTGCCAAAAGCCAGAATGAGTCAACAATTTCTATTAGCAGAAGGTATCATGATGCAAACCCCATTGATCAGTATGGAAATAATCCAAACGTTGAGTTTCAAGTCAGTTCAGGTCTTGCGAATGATGGCTCACTTTTTTCAATAGGAGACCCAATGCCTTCAGATAAAGATGCCCATGAAATTTCTGATACTCCGTTATCTGTTGAATTTGCTGGTGACATTCCTGACCAGACTTTTGTTCCTGGTAGCCTATTTCTAAGGAAGTCACGTTCTTTACCCAATATCAGAGCTTCTATACTTTCTTCTGAAAGAGATGCTTTTAAACATGCATTGTCAAGATCTTCCGATGATCTTCACGCTTTACGCATGTGGCAGAAAGAGGAATTCATCAATGAGTTTGATGATCAAATAAGGGCAGATCAAGAAAGAGAGAATGACATGGGAAAACCTGAAGATGGTCGTATGGACAGTTTCTTTGATGATGGTTTTGATTCTTATCTGCTTTCTGGTTCAGCAAAAGACTGGGTAATGCCAATTACAGATGATACAAGTAATGTCAAAACCCTTCAAGGAGATTCTTTAGTTGACTGTGCGGGTGAATTTCCTAAGAAGGATTTTAAGATTAAGCGCATTGAGGATTGGGTAATTGGTTTGCAGCATTGTGGGCCACCTCTAGAGGAAACAAATGAAGATTTGCCTGAAGTTATTGAACCTTTAATTGATGTTAACACAGTAAATGGCGTGACTGCTGCCAGTGTGAATCATAAGGTCACTCCAGGAATGGAAGCAGCTAAAAGATATATATCTTCTCTGAGTGCTAATGCCACTGCTGCTCAGCTGGGAAATCATGGGTTGGTTGTGATCCCCTTTTTGAGTGCATTTGTGAGTTTAAAAGTGCTCAATTTGGCTGGAAATGCTATCGGTTAGTATTATAATTTATTTATTTTTATTTTTTATCTGTGATGGTCTTCCCTTCTTGCCGTTAAACTGACTGACTGGACTTAATTCAGTTATCTTATTTTGTTCTGAATTCTCTTTTTCAGTGAGGATAACTGCTGGTGCTCTTCCTCGCGGACTTCACGCATTGAATTTGTCGAGAAACAAGATCTCCACTATAGAAGGATTACGTGAACTTACTCGGCTTCGTGTCCTAGACCTCAGTTACAACCGTATATTAAGAATTGGACATGGTAAAACAAATCTGGATTGCATCTCGAGTTTCTTATTTGTAATATTTTTTGTGGAAATAATTTTTTGATGCCATTATCTGTTGACATCCAAATGTTTATTGCTGATATTATCTCCACTTTTTTTCTTTTCCTCATTTGCACAGGTCTTGCATCCTGCTCATCTTTGAAGGAGCTGTACCTGGCTGGAAACAAGATCAGTGAAGTAGAGGGTCTGCACCGCCTCTTGAAACTAAGTATTCTGGATCTCCGTTTTAACAAAATTTCAACAGCCAAATGTCTAGGCCAACTTGCAGCCAACTATAATACTTTGCAAGCTATCAACTTGGATGGGAACCCGGCCCAGAAAAATGTTGGAGATGAACAGATGAAGAAATATCTGCAAGGCCTTCTTCCCCATCTTGTCTACTACAATCGGCAGCCTATGAAAGTGAACTCTTTGAAGGATGGAGCAGAACGTTCGGTTCGGTTAGGAATGAATTCCCATCAGTTTGATCGCAGCCTTAGAGCGGATCGCAAGACCACAAGGAAGGGCAGCCAAGGTGTTGCAGCCACAAGGAGGCCATCAACTGCTTCTACTCATGCTCGCAGAAGTGTGGACTCACCAAAACTGTCCAAGGGCAAGCAGACTCTCCTGCCACCAACTAGAACCAAAGTATCAACCCAAAGTCGGTATCATTTTGATTCTCCCAGCAAAGTATTGAACTTGGTGTCAGAGCGCTCCATGCGCAAGAGTCGCAGTGAGGGAAATTTTGGAGTTCTGTGAGAGGCTGTTCCATACCAAATTGATTTGTTCACCACCTGGTTTTTGGAGTGTGCATCTATTTACTTTGTCGTTTCGTATTTGTGTTTTGTTTTCTGTTATCACAGGTTATCCCCTCTCTTTTCATTAAGTTTGGTGCACTAGATATTGATACATTGATTTGTGGGTTGTAATGCCCAATAAGCTGCTTTCTGCCACAGTATTTCTATTCCATTATAGGTTGTTGTTCAGTACTTTCAGAACATCATTTTCAATTTGTCTGAAGAGCAAGTATGGTGCAATTACAATAACTTTATTATGTGGGATTGTCGTGCTGACCCCTAATGAAATTTGGATTAAACAACTCTATCCTATGTGGACAAGTGTAATTAAGACAAGTAACTTGGACCCACTTATTTACTCCATCTTGATAATACATACACATGACTACATGAGGTCAACATTAAAAATTTAGTGCAGATTATCAAGGTGATGTTGTCACTGATGTTAGTTCAATTTTGAATATACATTTTTGGCATTTCCACTAGGAGTATGTTAGACTATCCATTATTTATTATGTTCAATCATAAAATTTGGGTCAAATATTTAGTTACCTTCCACTAATCCGTTTGCAGGTGACTTTCCTTTTTTGTGTTAGTTACATATATGTATGCATACATGCTTTTGACTTTTGAGCCATAGTAATATTAACTAGTTGTGATGATTTTTTTTCTGATACAACAAATCCATCAAAACCTGTGTTTGATAAGATTACCCTTTAGCAAAATCCATCAGTTTGATTCATGTACACCCTAGTCGGAACTATATGCTACTGTTTTCTCCCTGTGATAGCCCAATGGTGGAAGTGGAACCTATTAAAAGGATTATAATCCGCAATGTGTAACCTAATGGCGGTGAGAGGGTTGTCGCTTGTATATTGATAAATTTGTGAACAGCCATTGTCCATGGAGGGAATCATCAACAACTGAAGAAATTCTGAAAACTTGTCCTTGGGAATTTTCATATTCCAGTGAAGTATGTCTCTTGGAACATAATCTAGAGAGAAAACCAAGAGTAACACTTCCAACGATTTCCCTTTGTAGGAAAAAGACTGCAGCATGCGGTAGAGTTATCTATAATGATGCTGTGTGTCAACAAATGCGGTAGAGTTATCTTCAATAGCAGCTGGTGGTAGTTATTCATGCATTACCTGAAGCCTGAATGATTCTGGTTGTTGCCCTGTTCACCCATTAAGAATCCGTTCACACTCCCAAGATAAATTAGGTTAAACAAGAAATTGATCGAACTGTCATCATAATGTGCAATAACATTAACATAGGCTGCATACTCCTCAGTATCATGAAATCATAGAATGCTGTGGTTATATCATAATTTGATTACCTCTGAGTACACAAGTAACTTCAGCTTTTAACTTCAAAAAATTGTGGTTGAACCTATAAAAAAATGTGTCATTAATAAGGATTAGATAGATCTAACAGGAGTTAGTATTTAATTATAGTTCATATTTGAAAGGGAGAGAGATGCACATACTTAGTGTCTGATAGTGTCTCAAATAAAATTATCTTTGAAGAAAGATATTAATAAGAAACTACATAATAGGATAGTGCATGTTTAGACTTCTAAGTATAATTTATGTACAACAAAAAAAGACTTCTAAATATAATTTATGATAAATGCTTAGCACATAACAAGGGATAACGTTATTAATTGTAAACAAAAGTCGAATAGTAACAAAATATTTTATAAATTTCTCTAGCAAGTTCTTAACAATTCTACTTCCAATAAAGTGATTTTTTTAGTTGAAAATAAAAATTTCTTGTACCAAACACCAATATAATATTAAAATTTATGAACTTAATCAGAATAAACTTATAATGTGAAAGTTTTTTATATTTTTATCTAATGATGAATTGCCATATAGTTGACTTTTGTAAAAAAATTTAAAGTTCATAATTTATATGATTTTTAACTGATTCACGGTGCATCAAAATTAAATTTAAAGTTAATATTACGTTAAGAAATCAAGTTAAGCCAATTTTGTTCCATAAATTTACGAGTCTCGATTTATTCAAATTTAAGTCCAAATTAATAACCATATTAAACTTTGAGTTGGCTACAAATCAATCTAAACCGGGCTCAACACATTCTATATGAACATTAGACTTGAATCCTCTCTCGCAGACCTCTCCAATTTCTCTATGATTTATTTCGATGAACATTCCTACTTTCAAGAGTTATATTAATTTCACACACTTTTTACAAATAAAAAAATATGTACAAATGAAACATCTTTATATGTAAATTGTAATGAAAAATTGATAATCATTATTTATTTACGTCTTACTTCTCCAAGTATTATTTAAACAAAATGGGATATGTTACTCAATGAATATAACTTGATCGGTAACATCTACTAAATTTATGAATGAAGAAACAAGTTTGATCATCACAAAATATATTCTTGAGAACAAATAATAAATTTTAAGCGTAATTTAATTTTGATTGAAGATTAATTTATAATAGGTTCAAAACCCTAAAACTTGTTGAAATAACATGAAGTATTATTAGGAAGGCTAAGATCCTAATTAATGTGGTAGAAAAAAAACAAACATGTTCTCGAATTTCAAATTCACCGCCAAAACCAAAAAAAAATAAAATTCCCGCGGTAGAAGCAACACAGCAAACCAAGTCACCACTAAACCAAAATCCAAACCCTCTCTCTCACTCTCACTAGTTTCAACCAAAATGGAGAAGCGATTAATCTCCGTAGACCGTTGGGCAGAGGGAAGCGAAGCGTACTTCCTCACCCACCTCCACTCCGACCACACCCACGGCCTCACCCCCTCCTGGCACCACGCCCCCCTCTTCTGCTCCGCCGTCACCGCCAAACTCCTCCCCTTCAAGTTCCCCGGTTTCGACCTCTCCCTCCTCCGCATCCTCCACCCCGGCACCACCCACACCGTCACCCTCCCCTCCCTCACCCTCCACGTCACCGTCATGGACGCCTGTCACTGCCCCGGTCGGTAACCCTATCACCCTCCCCCTTCCTCCCCCAATTCTTCTTCACACACTTTCTAATTCTCCCTTTTTCTTCCAACAGGTTCCATCATGCTCCTTTTCCGCGGCGACTTCGGCTGCATCCTCTACACCGGCGACTTCAGGTGGGAAGCCACGTGCGAGCGAGCAACCAAGTCCCGGCACGTGCTTCGCGACGCGCTCCGGCACGTTCCCGCTGTTGACGTTGTTCACCTTGACAATACCTACTCCAATCCTATCTACGATTTTCCGCCTCGCCATGTCGCGGCTCAGCAGGTTAACCTATCCTAAATGCTCGTTTTCATCAACGTGAAATTCCTGCTTCTTATGTATCCATTTTTTGTTTTTTCTTTTTTTTCTTGATTCGGTTGGTGTCTGATTTCAGATTATCGATATCATCGCGTCGCATCCCGATCACGAGGTCATTATCGGGATTAACACATTGGGGAAGGAAGATCTGCTGGTTGAGATTTCACGCGCGCTTCAAATCATGGTCTCTTCCTAACCCTTCATCTTGTGTGCTTGTTGTTCTTCTTTTAGGTATAGCGTGTTTGAGTGTATGTAAAATTGATTTTCAAGTAATGCGAACAAGGTTTTAAATAGTAGTTGCGGTCGTTTTGCGGTTATGATTGTGCTTTTGTCCTAATCTTTTATTGTGTGGAAAATTGTTCTCATACTGCTGATGAGGCTGCAATTGCATTGCAATGCGGATGTTGCAACCCCAAAAATCTTGATGTTGTGGCTGTATTGCAGTTGTTAATATTTTTTAAAAACCTTGATATATATAATTTGGTAAAAATAATATTTATGTGGTTAACTCCAGTTGATGTGCTTATTTGTATTAGCATCATATGATTTATACCTTAATCGATCTACTTATCAATATCTTGCTAGAATTGAAGTATGGTTTTAAATTGTGGTTGCGGTAACTGAAAAAACCTGTACATTGTGGGAAAATGTGGCTGATGTGGCCACAATTGCAATGATTCAAAATACCTTTACGTTGCGGATTGTAATTTAAAACCATGAATTAAAGCATATGATCATAACATGTTTGTTTGCTTTAATTGCCCTGTTTATCCGTGTTACTATGTTAATCTCATAGGAAATCATGCATTCCGTTTTGGTTGTTATAGTTTGCTGTTTTGCTTTTTCACTCTTTTCACCTTTTTATATTTTTTGCAATTGAAGATTTGGGTGTGGCCACAGCGGTTGCGGACTATGCATCTTCTTGGTTACGATGATATTTTTACAACGAACACGTCTCTTACTAGAGTTAGAGCAGTTCCTGTATATAGCTTCAGCATCAATACTGTAGAGGAACTAAATTATGTGTGCCCAACTATAGGAATTATGCCATCGGGTCTTCCATGGATAAAGAAATCCCATCAAAAGAATGAGCTTCAAACCGGTTCCTTTTTGACATCTCGTTACAAGAGAGGCAAATTGAGTGCAAATACTGAGACCCAGATTGATAAGCAAATTGTAAAAACAGGATCACCTGAGAAAATTCACAAGTACATTTACACAGTTCCTTACTCTGATCACTCCAATTATGAGGAGATTGAGGATTTTGTAAAGCTTGTCAAACCAACCACCCTCAAGGGTATTGTGTCTTCCTCCTCATGCTATATTGAACCCATGTACTATTTTGGTCGACTTTGTCCTGGTAATCAGCAAACAGATCAGGTGCATGAGGGTTGCAAAGGGAAAGAAAATGGTAAAAGAGAAAGAGAAGAAGCAGTCAGATCCAAAACTTTGTTTGAAGGTGATAATTTTGAGACAGGTAGAGACAGAGGGAAGGCTTTGAAGGGTAGGTTTTCTGGTGTTCATGTGAGTAGGTTGAGTATATTGAGAAAAAAGCGCCGTGGTGCAAAAATTCAGGAACATGATGACAGTTCTGAATCTTGATCAAGGATGATGCGTGCTCATGAAGTTATTATGCACTACTTTTGAAGTCTATGGTGCAAGGTATGGTCTACTTAATTGCACTTTAAGTCTGTTTTTAGATAGGTTAGATGAACATCAAATTACACATTGATGAGCCTTTCTGCTCCACTTGGAATCAATGCGCATTTCGAAACGCTAAGTTGTTTTGTGGCAGATAAATTGTAACTTGAATTTGCTGTACATTTGTTGGTAACTTCGTATGGTCTGATTCGGACGAGCTTGGAGGCTTTCCAGAGTATGTAAAATGAAAATATAATATGCTGCATATTGACGAATCTGTTTAGTTAAACTAATTTTCCCTAACACTTTGTTGCTCAACCTACAAATTTGTAATTTTAATAAAAAAAAATTATAATTAAACATTGATTATATATATTTATATAGAAAGAGAGAGAGAGAGAGAGAGAGGACTAATCGCACTAATTTGATAAGATATGACTATTACATTCGATGTTCATTTGGAAGTCTTTTTTGCTTTGTAATGATAATAAGTATACGATCTTAAAGTAAGTCTTCAATCTTAACAGTAAGTTTCTTGTTTCTTTGGAAAACTTTTACCTTTATTTAGTCAAGTGTCTCGATATCCATTTCAACTAAATTTCATCATTCAAGTGTCTTGGCCAACTTGCACCAAATAATAGTTTTTGAATAGTTATTTTATTTTAAAATATGTAATTTGTTGATAAATATGTCTTTAAAAGATGAAAATATAAAATTTAGTCATCGAAAGTATTAATAGATTAGTCTATGTGTGCTACAGAGGAATGAATTAATTATTGAAATGATTGTTAACAAGACTGTGTTGATTAGATCGGATAAAAATGTTAATAAGATATTTTTTGAATGTAAATATCGGTAATTTTTTATTAGAGAAAAATGTCAGTAATTTTTTTTGGATTTAAACATTGGTACGTTTCTATTGGACTATGGACTAATATGCTAGATTTGAAATTTTGTTTCATTTAAGGGTAAAATATAATTTTAGGATAAATCTTTATTATTTTTTATTGTTACGAACATAATATTACAATAATTACTTAAAAAAATATATTGGCAAACATAATTTAAAACAAATATAATAATAATACGATAATATTGATTATTAATCATAATTTGTCTATCATATTAGAAATTATTTAAAATAAACATTGCACTAATTTACCAAAATAAACATTGTAACAATGTATTAATCGTTATAAATTTTTTCAAATTATAATAATTAGTCACAATCTAATATTTCACTTCTTCGAATCTTGATTATTTTATTAATTGTGCGATGAATGTTAACGATTAGATGTATTTGTCGTACTTTTTATATTTTTGAGGGTTAAATTTTGTATTCTCATCTTTTAGGGATGTATTTGTTAACAAATTATACATTTAGAGACAAAAGTAATTATTTATCCAATTCTAGAAAAATGAGAAGTCAATAAAATATATGACAAATATGTCTCATCCTCTTTGTTTTTCTCCTTTCCTTCTCTTCTCTTCACCTATAGCACACATGTGAGTTTGAGGGCCAAGTGTGAGAGAGTCAGAGAGAAGTGAGGTTTGAGAGTTTGTGAGTTGGAGGAAGATGGTGGTGGTGGCTGGCAATGATATGAGTAGTAGCTGGTGGCGGTGCGACTGATGACGTTAGTGATGGGTGGTGGTTGGATTGGTGGTGATCCTTGAGAAAAGAGAATAAGAGGAGACAATCATGGAAACAAGGGTTTGCGGGAAGAGCTCCTGACAAATATGTTCCTATGTTGACAATTAGAGATGACAACGTTAATAATAATTTCAGTGACAAATTCCTTCCTCTGAGTCACGTAGACTATTCTATTAACAGTGACGGACGAAAGTTAATAGCAGGATATATTTGTCGCACTTTTTATACTTTCGAAGAATAAATTTTATATTTTCATCTTTGAAAGATATATATATCAGCAAATTAGATATTTAAGAACGAAAATAATTATTTATCCATTGCCATCTATCAGCTTGGATGGGAATCCAATCCAGAACCGTGTTGGAGATGAACAATTGAAGAAATATCTGTAATCCATTCTTTCCCATCTTGTTGTCTACTATAATTTGCAGTTTATAAAAACATCAACAGTGTTTGATCATTATGCCTGTAACTCAATATTTTGACTAAGTCCATAATTAGTCCGGTTTTTAAAATACTGATTGGTACCAATAACTTCATGTCTTTAACCTATGTTATTTGAGTTAGACTATTCATGTCATGTTTTGTTATCACTTGACACCATTCTATCTTGTGTTGATTCCAAATTAGAAGCATCATCATCAAGTGAACTAGTGTCCAAATCAGCATTAGCCATTTGGTCGATTGTTTTACGAATCTTGCAACCCACACACAATAACTTGATTGTGTTCAAACCCATCACCCAATAGTTTTCAAACCCACTTCGAAAATTTTAACTGGACAAATTACCACAGGTGAGGCATAAGAAGAAGAGTTATATTATTCATACAACAATTTATATAACATTTTATAGAACTTTATTTTCTCTGTGTTGTTATCTCTTTATTGCATTGTTAATTACATATCATGTTTATTTCCCTCTTTTGTGTTTAGTAAAATTAGGGTATAAGCTAGTGGAAGATTTTAAATTATAAGTTACAAGTTAAAAAGTTGAAAGCAAGGTAACTAATTGAATTAAAAGTGTTTGATAAATTATGAGTTTAATGATTGTGCGTTAAATTGTAGTTTGTAATTGATGATAATTTAAAATTACATTAAATTGTTAGTGCATGTACTATTTTATCTTTGGTTATTTAATTTCCAAATTGAAAAAAGTATAAAGATTTTAAATAAATTAGTGAGAATAAAATGAAAAAAATAATAGTTTGTAAGTTAACTTATTTTCTTAAGCTAGTTGATGTAATATATGAAAATAAATTAAAAATTATTAAAATAAGCCTGTGTACTAAACAAATTCTAGTTAAACTAGCATATAATTAAGCTAATGATTTAACTTATGAAATATTAGAGCAACTTACCAAACATACTTTTGGAGTAGTATTGTATGAACTAGAAAGGGCACGGCTGCTTTGCATGCTCCAAAAACCATACAATCAGTGGCGAAGCTTGAGTAAATATCTTGAGGAGGCCAAACTGGTCAAACAATATACTTAAAATCAATTTGAAGTCATATAACATTTGTGATTCAAATACATGTTATACAAATTGGTTTTATAGTATTGTCATTACAAAAGTAAGTACAAAATGAAACACAAATATTACATCTATTTAAACTATTGCTTTTCATTCTTGAAGTAAGTCACCAAAATAATCAATTCAGAGCTAAAAAATTTAACTATTTCTTTTTTAATATAAAATCTAACTAATCATTTTGCCAAAATAAAGAGGGAAAACCCAACCAAAGTCATAGGTATGTATGAACAACAAGACTTTCAATAAATATTTTCTTTTAATTTGAGAAATCTTAGAAACTTAATTTGAAACTTGTAAAAAAGAATATATTTTTCCCACACCTCAACAATACATGCAATTCCTCGAATATCTCTAAGTGTCTAGCAAAGAAGAAGCTTTAATCAAATAGTAATCATGCATATTTTTTACTCATGGAAGCTGGACATAACATTAGAAACTCAAAGATTTTAATTTAAAATAGAAAATAAGAAGAAAAAAAAAGAATTAGAGAGAAAGAGATGAACAAAACATAATACAGGGGCAAAAGGAGAACTGGAGAAGTCATGTGATATGAGTATATGCCATATGCAGTCCGCATCCAGTCATATACGAATGAATGTAAAAGGTTTGTGGTGAGAAAACAAAAAACAGTGAAAGAGATGGAAAAATGAAAATAAAAACTTGCTTGGATATTTATTCTAGAAATATTAAGTTAAGTGGGCTTATGGACTTACGGTTAGCTTGGGCTTACAATGTCATCAATCATTAGTATATTACATAAAAAGGTGGGTTTTCTTAATATACATCACTTTTCTAATTTAATTCTTAATCTATATTATTTTAGACTTTATACTTTGATTGAATATGGATAAAATGAACGTGAATACACGTTCTTTCTCTTTTTTGTTTTTTTTTTAATTTTAAATATTATAAAATATAAATATTATATTATATAATTTTTTTAATTAGTTTTAAAATTACTTATTTGTTAAATTAAATTTTATAATTGTTTTTCTTAAAGAAAAATATACAGATAAAGAAAAATAAAAAAATTGAATAAAATTAGAGTATAATTTTTTAGTTACGTTGTATGTAATTTTGTAGTTAAAATTATGTGTTATTGATATTTTTTTTGTTATCGAAATAGAAGAAGACATGTATCCTACATAACAAATTACAAATTTCAGATTATCATTAATTTTGTCATATTTGCGTTTTAATTATATTTTTTAATATGTTTTATTATTTTCGACTATCATTTCAATTATTATACTTTTTCGTCTATTGTATAAAATAGATGTATCAATTATTTTTTCACTGTGTTTTTTAATTTGTTTTAATACTATTAACTAATTTTTTTATTTTTTAATTAACGAACATAAAAAAATATCAACAACACATAAATTTAACTATAAAATTATATACAAGCTAACTAAAAGATTGTACTCTAATTTTATCTAATTATTCAAGGAAAAAAAACTTAAAAAGGTGGCCACGTCTCCCCCGCTCCAATAAAGATCCGCTGCTGCATGCAGTGAAGTGAAAAAAAGGGCTTGAAGTACTATCCAGCTAACACGTGGCAGATAATTTTTATAATATTATAGATGATATTTCTCTAACAAGAATACTAGGCACATTACACCGATACACATGATTAAACGAATATTGAACTTGAAGACTGGTAGCTGGTCATCACCAAATTGGCTTGTATGTTAGAATCTTATAGTGCACCCTGAATTATACTTACAAAATCACCTAGTATAAGAAGATACATTATGCAGAATGAAATAAAAAATACCATATATCAAGACTAAGTGCAAACACAATTAATTAATACCTGGGAATGGAAAAAAATCTCAAAGGGGAAAATATAACTAAATGTGCACATACATAATTATTATGCTTCTTTTATTTATATATATATATATATATATATATTTATTTATTTATTTCGTATATATACTCCCACATTTCTTGCAGGACAACAAAAAGAAATTTGAAAAAAAAGAATAATAAGAATGAAAAGAAAAAAAAGTCAATAATCTAAACAGTCTGTGAGAAAATTAGACAAAAAATAATAGTTGATATTAAGTGCAACAATGCATATAAGAAGAAATTATTAATGTTTTAGAATATTATTTTTTCCATCAATCGTTAAAATTTGTTACTTTAACCATATGGTCAATTCAACAAACTTATACATATCGATCACTTATTGAAAGAACGAGAAAACAATTGAAAGCGCCATTTGAATCATTAATTCTGAAAAGTTTATAGTGATTTTGATTTGGAATAAGAACTTTTAGCATGATTGTGCAATCAATTTAGGGTGTTGCTTGGTGCACCCAATATTTTTGCTGGGGCACCTAACAACTGTGGTGAAAAGACATAAATGCCCTTTACCTAATAATATAAAGGCGCTCCGTTTCGGCTGTACAGGCCATTTGCTTCTTCCTCTCTTTATTTCCTGCGCCGTTTGCTTCTTCCTCTCTTCATTTCCCACTCCGTTTCCTTCTTCCTCTCTTCATTTCCTGTGCCGTTTCTTTCTTCTTCCTACATTTGCTTCTGCTTCTTCGTGTCACCCGTCGTTGGTTCTTCTTCTTCCTGTGCTCCTCTTCCGGTGAGCGTTCGTGTTCCTCTGTGGTAGTGAGCGTTGGTGTTGGTGGTTTTTCTTCCGGTGAGCGTCTCCTCTTTCTGTCGCTTCGAGGTTAGTGATCCTCCCGCTTCTTCCTTAAATTTATTTGTTCTATGTTTTTGTTTTTTGGTGTTTGCTGCTGTTTTTGGTGTATTTCGAATGTTTGCCGGAAAAAATGGTATTTTGCTGGAAAAATGAGCATTGGTGTTGGTTTTTCCTCATGTCTCCATTTGGTTGTTCCTCTTTCTGCCGCTCCGAGGTTAGTCATCCTCCCACTTCTTGCTGTCATTTATTTGGTGTATGTTTTTGTTTTTTGGTGTTTGGTGCTGTTTTTGGTGTGTTTGGAATGAATGTTTGCCGGAAAAAGTGGCATTTTGCTGGAAAAATGACAATTGGTGTTTGCTGGTGTTGTTTTTTGCTGAAGTTTTGTTAAATGTAATTTTTTGTAAAAAGTTTGCCATACGGATAACTTTTTTTTATTTGTTTTTGTAACCCATACGGATCAATGGGTCAATTTTTTTAAAGACCTTTTGAAAATCATACGGATGAGTGATCTGTATGTTATTTGTTGTGTAAATGTTTTTTTAAGTCATTGATCTGTATGGTTGTTTTCGAAAAAAAATTTAAGCCAATGATCTGTATGGGTGTTTGAAAATTTTTGAATTTTTACACCCATATGGATCAGTGATCTGTATGGGTGTTTTTGAATTTTTTTTTAACCATACGTGATCCGTATGGGTTGTTTATGAAATTTTTTTTAACCATACGGATCATTGATCGGTATGCGTTTTTTTAAAAAATTTAACTTTAACCCATACGGATCACTGTTCCGTGTGGGTATTTTTTAAAAAAATTGTTTAAGCCATACGGATAAGTGATCCGTATGGTATTTTTTGAAATTGTTTTTTTTTTTGCCATAGGGATCACTGATCCGTATCGTTGTTTGAAAAAAAATTTTATCCATATGAAATGGTGATCCGTATGGGTGGTTTGAAAATTTGTTTTTGTAGCCATATGGATCGATGATCCGTATCGATATTTTGTAAATTTTTTTAGCCTCACGGATTTGTGATCCTTATGGTTGGTTTTGAAAATTTTGTTATAATTATTGTATTAAAAATTGTTAGTGTTGTTGATTATTTGGCTTTTTATTTTATTTAAGTATGTTTGTTATTTCAACATTACATTAGAAACTAGGCCATTGAATATAAAAAATAGGAAAATTATTATGCAGATAATGATTAGAACTAGAGGTCTTGGTCTCACTTTAGGCCGCACAATAGGAAAAGTGTTGGGGAGGAGAGACAAGAGTGACGATGATGCCTCGCAGTGGCGAAGGCCTACTGCATCAGCCCGTAGACAGTGACAACAACTGGTTGTTTTGGAGGACCCTCCTACGGCCGAGGAGGAATTGGTCGACGTCCAGGCAGAAGCACCTATTCATGAAGGTGCTACTGATGTTGAAGGTTTTCCAGGCGGATCCCATGACACATTTGTTCTGAGTGATTTTGAAAATCACATTGCTTTGAGAGTGTAGAATGGAGAGGTATGTAATATTTAAAAAACATAAAGAACGTAGTTAAGTAGTCAGTTATTTGTTTACGTGATTCCTGATGTTCTTTGCAGGAACGTCCTGAGTTGAAGTTATCTTCCCATGGAAGGAAGGTGACTAAGATTGGGAGGCCTGCCCCAGAGATTGAAGGCCTTGTGATGGCCAGTTGACTGAGCTCTTTGATTGATTGTTCTCTAGATACATTAGATCGAGGACTAATGTCTACTTTTGTGGAACGCTGACATAAGGAAACCAGCAGTTTCCATTTTCCTGTCGGAGAGGTGAGTATCACCTTGGATGACGTTGCGGCATTGTTACATTTACCTATTGTCGGAGCTTTCCACAGCTTCGAGCAACTTAATGTCGACGTCGTTGTGGACTTGTTGGTGGAGTTACTCGAGGTCAGTGCTGGAGATGCCAGAGCTGAGACCATTCAGTGTCGTGGGTTTTACGTGCGTCTTTCTTGGATGCGCGACGTGTATGAGTTGAAGATTGAGGCATGTGAGTGGATTGTAGCAGCGCAAGCGTATTTGTTGCATCTCCTTGGTTGCACACTTTTTGCTAACAAGAGTGCCACACATGTTAACGTTGTATTCTTGGATGCATTGCGTGACCTGACGCAGAGTGCAGGTTACGCTTAGGGTGTTGTTGCACTTGTGCACATGTACGATCATTTAAATGACGTGTCCAAGAGCACGGCGAAGCAACTTGCAGGATATATCACTCTGTTACAGGTTAGTTAAGATGCCAGACAAATTTTTGTCATTGAATTTTAGTATTATATATTTTTGTGTATTTTAATAAAGATGTTTGCAAAATATATGTAGTGTTGGATCTACGAGCATTTTCTGTCCGTTGCTGCCAGTGTTCCTGCCGAGGATTACGACCAGAGGAGACCACGTGCATGTTGTTGGACCTCTGGCAAGGCACTTCAAATTTTGAGGTATTGGAGGCGCCTAGATAGACTGACCCTTGACGCAGTGTGTTGGATTGCGTACGGTGACCATAGAGCATTTAGAGAATTTGAGGTCACTTCATTATTTTCCGGCCATATCAGATGGGGTCCATACATGGTCATTCATCGGTCGGAGAAGGTTATTTGGCAGTTCGGCTACATCCAGATTATTCTGCCACACCCTGCCGTTCCTTCGCTATCATATGATGAAATTTGATGATAGATGGATGCGGTTTGGTGAGTACGTTGCACATGTAGGTCAATTATGTACAGTGCCTAGCCACTATTTGGCAGATTACCTGGATTGGTTTTACAGGATCTCCCACCCATTCATGACTCCTGCACAGTCAGGGGATCCTTCGAGAGTATTGCTAGTTCAGGAAGAAGAACAATTTGTTGAACCACATATGTATGATCAACTGATGGCGGCAACAGCACCTAATGAGGCAGACATTGATCAGCATGATCTTCGACATGCAGTGGTAATATTTTGTGTATTTGTTTGTTTTTTTTGGTATTTTTACTATTTGGTTAGTAACTATTGTCATTTTTGTTTCATTTCACTTGCTAGGATGACTTTGCAGTAATTGCTGATAGGTTGGACATGCTACTGAACCTGAGAATTTTGACCGAAGGAATAGGAGCCTACGTTGTTGTTGACGAATGTGTTGGCATCGCAAGACGCTACACTGGCGATCCACCTGTAGCCTACAGGTCCAGGCGAAGGCGGCATACGAACGAACATTGATGTTTTAATTTTGGTTTCTAAATTTTTGCTACGTTGTTGTGACAAATGCTTTGTAATTATGCTTTATGTTGGATATTTTGTTTGTTTTGGATATTTAATTTATTACATACTTTCTTTTGTGGACAAAGGCCACTATTTATTGAAATATAATCGTTATGTGTTAACAAATAAACTAAATGCACCAATGAAAATAAATTATGCATGTATGATACGTCACCAAAAAATGTGAACTCTTTCCAGTGGTATGGAGCTACCGAAATATTTAAACAACTCACATGCACATGGAAGTCCATGGGTGCTCCTCATCACACATCCACATCATGCAGGGTTTTTGCCTGCATATGATGCACATTCATACTCAGTAGCAATTTCATTTAGAGAGTACCTTGATACCATGCCAAGTAGTTTTTTGTACACGATTACTTTAAACACATGCCCAATGACGTGCGTGCTTGTCTCAAAAGATGCTTTAATCTGCGTGTGTTGAAGTGTCATCATATTATTCATTGTCTCCCAAACACTGTATATGTCACCAACAGAGTTTTGTAGGAGTCTCTTTAGTGACCAATGAGCACTCTCAACCCTACAGATGAGATATACAAAAACATGTAAACAATAGCATCATTGTCATTTAAATCAACAATTCAACAAATGAAAACAAACAAAAATCAATATTCGTACCCATTAGTCGTTGTGTTTCCTAGATGCATCACTTTGTTTGTCCATGCTTTGACAAATCTTTCTTTGTGTGGAACCATCCATGTTTGACAGACATAGTCCACAAACATAGGTCACGGAGAGCAAGCCATTTCAAAGTTTCTAAGGTACTCATCAAAAGAAATTTCATTGGGACAGTCAGCCAAAGTCCCCTAAGCCTCCATCACATAATCCCATGCATTCTTTTGAGCAACCAGGGTTTTGCACTTTCCCTTCACATTTTTGTCAATGTGGAACTGACAGAGCAAGTTCGTAGAATTTGGGAATACAGTTTTCACAACATTCATCAAAGACAAATCCCTGCCAGTGACAATAACCCCGAGGAGTGTATTAGCTCTCATGAAAAGACCCTAAAACCGCTCTAGAGCCCAAACAACATTATTAAGCCGTTCACCTTCCAAGTGAGCAAAGCCAGCGGAGAATGTCATTCCTGTTGGTGTAACACCAACAATATCAAGCAATGACAGTTTGTACCTATTTGTTTTGTAGGTACTGTCGATCAAGAAAACCAAATTACAAGAATTGGTTAATTTTACTGCATCAGGATGACTCCAAAACAAGTTACGTACAACATTATCATCCTTCACCCTATGCCAGTGAACATACTGATCTCGATCAAGCAGTATCATCAATTGTTGCATTTTGGTGTTACTGCCTCTTATGGAGAACGGTAAACATGTCTCGCATTATAAATTTGTTTTTATTGTTGTATAATTATTGTCGTTGTGGTCCTTCAACGTCAACAAAATATTTCTTGGCTTTACCATCGACTTCGTCATATCAGTGACAATATTTTTCTCATCCTTTGTAAGTCGACCTTCATATGGATGCCCAACAAATGACTTTGCCATTTCATGATTGTGAATGTCACAAATTAACTTCACCATCCAGCCCTATCCTCCCGAAACTGGCTTCGCACGTAACTTAAATGGGCATCCACATTTTCTACTACCAGTGCATGTTCTTACCAAATTATGTTTCTTTGGCCTGTACTCCCCACTCCTTTCCCAAGCTATCAACAAAAATGAGGTTCTTCCTCGAACACCGGTATTGGTGTTTGACCTCATTATAACGGCAACAAATCCAATGTCATGAGCCAACGATCGGACCCATTGTAAAACTTCATCACGACTACCAAACAACTACATCACAATTTGAATTTGCCATGACTAAACACATATGAAATTTAATTACTGTACCAACAACAACAAATGGAACAAATACCTCAAAAGTATTAAACGCATAAGAGCAATCAACTTTAACGCCAACATATTAATCATTTTCGACATTCATTTCAACTTCTTCAGACATCATACCCTCATACATTCATCCATCTTAATAAAACATTTACCAAATTCAATAACAAAAGATTCAAATTCAATTCAAACAAATATAGCCATTTACGCAATAAATATTTTACAAATTCAATTAACAAATATAAATCTAATCAATACATAATCATTCTAATATAAATTTATTTAATTATTACTCATTACTATATCAATTTTTAAGCAATGCATTGCAACAATTAGTAAAAGCTTAAATAAACTTAATTATTAAAAACTAACTTCACAATTACAAAAATAAAATTTGTATGCCCATACAGATTGGCAATCCGTATGGGCATACAAATTGATGATCCGTATGCCCCATATAGATTGCCAATCCATATGCTTTTGCACATACTTCTTCTTCTACGGCAACGAAAATGGACCAAAATCCACCGTATAATCCTAACGATCAAACGTACACCACCGGAGAAGAAAAATGCTTCCAATCTACCGTTAACGAAAGCCACAGACACTCACTTACGAAAATTTTTCAAAACAAAAAAAGGCGGTGCAAAAATAAAAAAAAAACATGATAGGTATTTTTCACCGAAAATACCATAAGAATATTTTTGGAATTTATCAAATTTGCTGGGTGCCTCTAGCAAATCCCATCAATTTATTTTCCACTCTGACAAAGCAATCAATGTTAGCTTTGTGTTATGAATATAAATATACTTCTGTTGGGTCATTCTCCTAAAAAAGAGAAAACCTCGGAACTATTACCAATTCAATGGACAACAACAACGGTCATGAGAGAATGACAACCATTTTCTTGTTGATGACTTTGAAAAATTGAAACTACCTAGACCTAGGAAGAAAACCAACATCAGGACAAGGCCGAAATCCAAACATTTTAGAAAAATAATTCAATTTAACGTCCATTTGAAATGTATATTCTTGTGGAGTAAGACAGAAATAGAAATAAAAGAGAACCAAAAAATGTGACACGGAAAAAAATATTAAGAGCATACAAAGGTAAAAAATATAAAATAAAAGGTTTGAAAATGTTAAAAGATATGTTCACTGTTAATCTTATTTAAGCTTTGGAAGTTTCGTGATGTGCGTGTCATGCTTACGTTTCGCATGGCATAGATATGATTCCTTTGTAAAAAAAAAAACAGGCAAATTTGTCAACTTAGACCAGGAAAAAGACAAAACGAGAACATATGCATTTGGAAGGAAGAAAGACTTTAAATAAAATCGTACAATTATTGATCATTATGTGAAGTGGGATAATGCTAAGTGCTAACTCACAAATAAAATCAATAAATGAATAAATAAAAATATACCATTTGACTTTTTAACAGATTGGGCGGCTGTATTTGTGTTGTGGCACCTTCAACAAATAAATAGCCAAAAAAACACTTGCAAATTAGTTATTTTTTCCGTACATTTTATTTCATTTTTAACAAATGAAATACATCACTTATACTCATTTGCCAAGTTCAGTCACGTCTACGTTGTCATAGTGCAAAAAATTCATACAAATATAATAAAAATAAGAAAGAAAAGAACAAATTCAACGACTGTCAAATCTAATTATCGTGTATTGATAATTGTGAAATTTAAATTAATTTAATAGTTAATCTTGATTAAAAATGATTGTAATTTCTTTATTTTATTATTGCTTTTAATAAAATAATAAAGGAATTAATATCTTTGTAGTTTTTTATTAGCAGGAGTTAAAAGAAGAAGATTTTAAGTGCTTTGAAGAAAAATTGATACAAAAACTTAAAGAAAAAACATTGAAGAAAAAGTTGAAGATTAGAACAGCTCGTTTAGTGCGCAAGACAGGTCCAACACGTCTCCTTGCTTAACAACCAACTCACACGCGAAAAGCTTGTGCGAAAGAGCACTTAGAGTGAAAGCCCATGCTAAGGGCGAGACCGTGTGGAAATTAAGTTATCTTAGACTTATAAAAGGAGGAGAAAACAAAGGAAAAAAATATGCATCGGGATACCAATCTCTACACACCTAAAGACCGAGACATCAACACTCAGACCTCTCTCAAATGAATACATCCTAAGCTTGGATATCTCAAATAGGGGAAACCCTCTATCTATGTCTATTATCCCTTTATCTTCCTCTATCTATCTCTCTACTTTTATCCACATCAACCCTTAAAGTGTAAAACCTCTCATAACAATAAGAGACTAAACCCTATTATTGAGAGCTTGACAGACCAACACCCTTGTAATATATTTGTTCTTATTATCTATTGAATGCAAATTCTATTTCTATTGCTTCTTTTGTGCTCTTCATCTTTATTGTATGGTCTGATCATCCATGCATTAGTTTTAGGGATTATACATTGGAAAATGATAATTTCTAAAGAATTGAAAAACGACATCTAAACAATTGATTACATCTTCATGCTTAATGCGATTTACTATTCAATCTTTGCAAAGTGATTTGGGACAAAGAATAGATAAATTAGACACTTCATCATGAGGGATCAATGTTGAGTGTATTAGTAAATGTGAGTGAAAATTGGGAAAACTTTAAATAGAGAAAAAATATTAATATTGCGTCAAAGTTAGTTATACATGCTAGGCTCTAACATATTTTAAATTTTGAATTCATCATCTTATCGTTATCTTTATCTTCTACTTTTCTTATCTTATCTTCTACATTTCTCATCTTTTACTTTAATCTCTTATCTCTTTAATTTTTATCTTCTCTTAATCTTCTATTTTAAATTTCTTATCCCTCCTCTCTATTACTTTCTTTAAATTTCATTTGGGGACCACAACCCCTTCTTATATCATGTTAACCTAACAAAGTTCCTATTATCCCCTAATGAGTGAACACTGACATATGCTCATTTAAGTCCATATCATCTGATTTAATTGTTTAACATGCTCACTTAATTTGATCACATAAAACAAAATTCACTAATGATAAATGGGTAATATAATTATCTTGTAGTATTAGTCCACAGTAATTATCACCTTTAACCCTTTTTTCTCACTCCCTTTAATTATTTTTCATGTCGAGATATTCACCTTATTTTTAAGATATAGTTTTAGTATTTATACATATTTTTTTTTATCATGACATTGGAATATTCATCTATGAAATTAATAACTAATCTTCGTGAGTGAAAAAAATGAATATTCTTTCCCTAATATGATATATTCTATATCCAATGTCAGGATTCAAATCATGAACAATTGGATTAAGGGATACAAAGTCGCTACCAATTATGCTAATCAATGTTGGTATATTATATTGTGGAAGCAATGCCTTCAAAGGTTATTTTGATGATGCCAAAGAATTCAAGAATCAAGAGAAAGATTCAAGAGAAGTTTCAAGTTTTCAAGAATCAAGAATAATCAAGAACAAGATTCAAGATTCAAGAATCAAGAATCAAGAGAAGACTTAATCAAGATAAGTATGAAAAGGTTTTTTCAAAAACTGAGTAGCACATGGATTTTTCTCAAAACATGTTTATCAAAGAGTTTTTACTCTCTGGTAATCGATTACCAGACTGTTGTAATCGATTACCAGTAGCAAAATGGATTTGAAAAAGTTTTCAAATGAATTTACAACGTTCCAATTGATTTCAAAAAAGCTGTAATCGATTATAATGTTTTGGTAATCGATTACCAGTACCTTTGAACGTTGAAATTCAAATTCAAATGTAAAGAGTCACATCCTTTCACTAAAAGCTTTGTGTAATCGATTACACTGATTTGGTAATCGATTACCAGTGATTGTTTCTGAAAAAATCAAAAGATGTAACTCTTCGAATGGTTTTTGACTTTTTCAAATTGGTTTTTAAGTTTTTCTAAAAGTCGTAACTCTTCTAATGGTTGTCTTGACCAGACATGAAGAGTCTATAAAAGTAAGGTTTTGTTTTGCATTTCAAGCATCTTGAACATTCATTCAATCAATCTTAAACACTTTTCAATCAATCTTTTACAAGCCTTGAATCTCTTTGAACTTCTTCTTCTTCTTTGTACCAAAAGCTTTCCAAAGTTTTCTGGTTTTCTAAACCTTGAAAACTTGTGCTATTTATCTTTTCATTCTCTTCTCCCTTTGCCAAAAAGAATTCGTCAAGGACTAACCGCCTGAATTCTTTTTGTGTCTCTCTTCTCCCTTTTCCAAAAGAACAAAGGACTAACCGCCTGAATTCTTTTGTGTCTCCATTCTCCCTTGTCAAAGAATTCAAAACGACACAGTCTGAGAAATTCTTTTGATTCTTCCCTTTCCCTTATACAAAAGTATTCAAAGGACTAACCGCCTGAGAATTCTTTTGTATCCCCATTCACAAAGTATCAAAGGTTTAACCGCCTGAGATCTTTGTCTTAACACATTGGAGGGTACATCTTTTGTGGTACAAGTAGAGGGTACATCTACTTGGGTTTGACTGAGAACAAGAGAGGGTACATTTCTTGTGGATCAGTTCTAGTGGAGGGTACATTCACTAGGGTTTCAAAGAGAACAAGGGAGGGTACATCCCTTGTGGATCTTTGCTTGTAAAAGGATTTTTACAAGGTTGAAAGAAATCTCAAGGACTGCAGGTCGCTTGGGGACTGGATATAGACACGGGTTGGTGCCGAACCAGTATAAAAACTCTTGTGTGTTTGTCTCCTTCTTCCCTACTCTTTTACTTTCCGTTGTGCATTTAATTTCTGCTTTTATTTTCTGTTAAGTTTCTCTTCTACTCCATATTCTCTTAACAAAATAAGTAAAAGCCTTAGAAGAGTAATTTTTGACTAGTAAATGTTTAGGAATAATTAATTCAACCCCCCTTTCTTAATTATTCTGAGGCCACTCGATCCAACATATACATATTATTTAGGTTTAAATATATTTTTATAATATAACTCATTTTAATTTTACTACATGTAATATTTTTATGTTTGATTTTGATACTCATCGTTATGCGAGATCTGTTAAGTGATGACATAACATTCCGTTAACATGTTACAGTATCATTTAATTTGATGATATGATCTATTAGGCTGACATGTCATCATTAAACGAATATTAACTGATGATAAATATTAAAATCAAATATAAAAAAATTCATATAATAAAGTTTTAAAAAATAAAGCTTACATAGAAAAATCAAAATAAATTATATTAAAAATATAAAAAAGTATTTAAGACTATTTCCCTATTATTTAAGCCATATCAATACCGTGAATGTAAGATCTTCATTAATATATGCATGACAGATGACACTCGATGTACTAATAATAGTCAAGACGAAACTTCAAAGGACTCCCAATATTGGTCTACAAAAAACAAAATTCACGGCATAACCTGTGCTACAAATGCTACAAGAAGTATTTGTTGACTTTTCTGCAAACAAGACAAAACAGAAGCTATTAACTTCTCAGTTCAGACACGACCAAGACCAGGTCATTCCTTGGACCCGTTCCTCATCTTATTCCTTCCCTTCACACCCTACCCGACCAACACCAAGCACACAATAATAATATCTACCTTAATGAGCTTCTCTGCAATTTGCACTGTGGTACCAACCAACACCATTCACAACATCACACCATGAGGAACAACAAGCCACAGTTATGGCTTTCTCTTTCTCTCATCATCACATGCTTCTCGTTCCACACTTCCCTTGCTGCTTTGACCACCATCTCAGCAAACCAATCTCTCTCTGGGGATGAAACTCTTGTCTCCCAACATGGAAACTTCGAATTGGGTTTCTTCAACACAGGTAACAACTCCAATAAATTCTACATAGGCATGTGGTACAAAAAGATATCTCAAAGAACCTATGTTTGGGTAGCAAATAGAGACCAACCAGTTTCTGATAAGAATTCTGCCAAGTTAACAATATTGGAGGGTAATTTAGTGCTTTTAGACCAATCCCAAAATCTAGTTTGGTCAACCAATTTGAGTTCTCCTAGCTCAGGTTCTGCTGTAGCTGTGCTTCTAGATACTGGGAATCTTATATTAAGCAATAGGGCTAATGCATCAGTATCTGATGCTATGTGGCAGAGTTTTGATCACCCCACAGATACATGGCTTCCTGGTGGTAAGATAAAATTAGATAAAAAAACAAAGAAGCCACAATATCTAACGTCATGGAAGAATAGGGAAGATCCTGCACCGGGTTTGTTCTCTCTTGAACTAGACCCTGCAGGAAGCAATGCATATTTGATTCTTTGGAACAAATCTGAACAGTATTGGACAAGTGGTGCTTGGAATGGACAAATTTTCAGCTTGGTTCCTGAGATGAGGCTGAACTACATCTACAATTTCACCTTTCAGTCCAATGAGAACGAGAGCTACTTCACCTACTCCATGTATAACTCCTCTATTATCTCGCGTTTCGTGATGGATGGCTCGGGGCAGATCAAGCAACTTTCGTGGCTGGAGAATGCTCAGCAATGGAATTTGTTTTGGTCTCAGCCTAGGCAACAATGTGAGGTCTATGCCTTCTGTGGTGGATTTGGGAGCTGCACTGAGAATGCCATGCCATATTGTAATTGTTTGAATGGTTATGAGCCAAAGTCACAATCTGATTGGAATCTTACGGATTACTCAGGAGGGTGTGTGAAGAAGACCAAGTTTCAATGTGAGAATCCAAATTCCTCTGACAAGGAAAAGGACAGGTTCCTTCCAATTCTCAACATGAAGTTGCCCAATCATTCGCAATCCATAGGAGCCGGGACTGTTGGGGAATGTGAAGCAAAGTGCTTAAGTAACTGTTCTTGTACTGCATATGCTCATGACAATAGTGGTTGTTCAATTTGGCATGGTGATCTCTTGAATCTGCAGCAGCTTACTCAAGATGATAATAGTGGCCAGACTTTGTTCCTCAGGCTTGCAGCCTCTGAGTTTGATGATTCTAATAGCAATAAGGGGACAGTCATTGGTGCTGTTGCTGGAGCTGTTGGTGGTGTAGTGGTTCTTCTAATACTTTTTGTGTTTGTGATGCTGCGGCGCAGAAAGAGGCATGTTGGGACCAGAACATCGGTGGAGGGCTCATTGATGGCATTTGGCTACAGGGATTTGCAAAATGCCACAAAGAATTTCTCGGAGAAACTTGGAGGAGGGGGCTTTGGTTCTGTCTTCAAAGGAACATTGCCTGATTCGAGTGTCGTGGCAGTGAAGAAGCTTGAAAGCATTAGCCAAGGTGAGAAGCAGTTCAGGACAGAAGTGAGTACAATTGGGACAGTCCAGCATGTCAACCTTGTAAGGCTTCGCGGATTCTGTTCTGAAGGTACTAAGAAACTGCTGGTTTATGATTACATGCCAAATGGTTCATTGGAGTCCAAAATATTTCATGAAGATAGCTCCAAGGTGTTGTTGGATTGGAAAGTGAGATACCAAATTGCTCTTGGAACAGCAAGGGGATTGACTTATCTCCATGAGAAGTGTAGAGATTGCATCATACACTGTGATGTGAAGCCAGAAAACATTCTGCTAGATGCTGATTTTATTCCAAAGGTGGCAGATTTTGGTCTTGCAAAGCTTGTTGGAAGGGACTTCAGCAGGGTCCTCACTACCATGAGAGGGACAAGAGGCTATCTTGCTCCTGAGTGGATTTCAGGTGTGGCTATCACTGCCAAAGCTGATGTCTACAGCTATGGAATGATGCTTTTTGAGTTTGTGTCGGGTAGGAGGAACTCCGAGGCATCGGAAGATGGCCAAGTGAGATTCTTTCCTACCATTGCTGCAAACATGATGCACCAAGGAGGGAATGTGCTAAGCCTTTTGGACCCTAGGTTGGAGGAAAATGCTGACATTGAAGAGGTCACTAGAGTCATCAAAGTAGCTTCATGGTGTGTCCAAGATGATGAATCTCATAGGCCTTCCATGGGTCAGGTGGTTCAAATCCTTGAAGGGTTCTTGGATGTGACTTTGCCTCCAATTCCAAGGACCCTCCAAGCCTTTGTTGACAACCATGAGAACGTTGTTTTCTTCACCGACTCCAGCTCCACACAGACTTCACAGGTAAAGAGTAATGCCTCAGCTGCTTCCTCTCAAGCCAAAAGCAACATCTCATCATCCAATAGTAGCACCTAGTCCTCAAGACAGAATCAAGAAGGCATGTTTGGTGCTTTCTCTCAGTCTCTTAAGATACAATAAGTAGTGCCATATTTTGATTTTGAGGCTTTTAGTTCTAATGTTAAGGTTTGCATAGGAGGAACTCCTGTTAAGATGTTTGTATATTCAACCAAAATAATTTCATCTGATTCTGATATAGCTATTCTTGTATTTATTTGTATGAGCCAGTTGGGGTTTGGGGGATGAGACAAAGCAGAATTGTATCAGATACATGGTGCATCTAAGTTAGCTGCATTAATTAATAAATTAATAAATGTCGCTAATTGATAGTTTATTGATATATTAATTAATTATAAACTGTTGTGATTAATGATGTGGCAACATCTTATTGACCTAGTTCACCCAATTGAGATATATTTAATTTATGCAAGAACTTCCCTGGGAAGGGGACGTTGGAGCTGCTATACATTGCTTCCAATTTCTCTTCAATATTATCAATTTAACAGTTTAAGTGCAAGATTCCGTGTACAACTTTTGTAGTATAGTAGTTGCAGATTATTATTTTCACAAAAAGGATATTCTTAAATCTTTTCTACGTTTAACAGGGAATAAATTTCTCCAAATGATTTAGCAGAATGCTTTAACTTTATGTTCACAGACTTGTAGAACTGGACAAGTGTCCTCTTCTTTATTCAAGATTATTGGAAGTTACTTTTTCCTCAAAAATGATCGAGACTTTCCAAAAGCATATGATAAAAGAAAGGCATGAAAACAATGATCAATAATTTAACAAATTTGTTACTTTTTTTGTTTACTTTTTGATAAAATTGGTACTCTGTTTAACATGAGCCGCAGGTTACTTAGGATACTGGTATCTCCACCTACCAATCATATATTTTCAGATTCTTATCTACTCGAACGAATTAACTATTGAATATGCATGCTCAAGATTCCAATTTCCCTCTACAAATCATGTATTTTTTGTAACTCCATTTTTTTTTAGTTTATGGCAACTGCAATAGTCACTGTATCAGGCTCAATTGCCTGCAATATCCCACAATATCAAGAATTGCGACCAAACCGATATCACAATTTAAAACATTGGGTATAACTTTTAGCTTCTGGTTAAACATGAAAAATTACATCAGTAACATGCAATTATTTTGTTGGTCTAGATTATAGATATTTTTCATGGAAGACAATCTTGTTTGAGGTAGGTAGGATTATTATGAATGATAAAGTTCTTTCTCTAAGTATTTTACGCAACAGCATGCTCAGAAAACTTGAGACCTCTCATTAAGCTAAAACAATCCTATTTAGATGATTTACGCACTTGGTAGTTCAATAACATGCAATTGAGGAGATATAAAGTTGATTAGGCAGTTAAGAAAGCAGAAAATGAGAAAAATATTGTGGATTCGATCCTTCTTAGTAATAAAAACTAATAAACTAACGATTAACATTTGTCGATAAAAATAACATATAAATAAACACGCTATAAGGCCATCCCTAATCAATAATCAGAAACTAATTCATTAAAAATTAGAGATTATTTGAATGAATTTATGTGTGAAAGTCTATTTTACATATACACTATTAAAAATTTGTCCTAATTATAATTATCCTAGCTCAACTTAATTGTGACTAATATCTTACCCATGAAAAAAATATATATTAAAGTTTTATATTAATTAAAAATAATAAAAATATATAATATATAAATAAAGAATAATTTTTATTCTTAAAAATCAATTTTATAAAATTTATACTCATATTATCACGTACCCCTAGAATCAAATCTATACATATTAATATGCTTAAGAACATACTATAGGCCATGCGACACTTGTCAGGAAATACCCAACCCTTTCAATTGTGTACGGATGAATCTGAATCTTCCATATATGGGATTGTCTGCAATGGCAAATCGTTTGGAACACTGTATTTGGGGCAAGTTAACGTGTTGTAGCTGCCACAAACACGCGTCATGAAGTGGTTATGCTAAAGGGAAAGCGTACTCCACTCACGAGCAGGACGAGGTTTTTATCCATCTTATTATTATTATATGGATCTTGTATAAAGCATTGCTCTGCATTGCTTTAATTACCTGCCTGCCTTTGCCTTTCTTTTCTCCTTTTCATAAGATACAAACTTCAGAGATTGCAATTGCAAGTCACTTTCGCTTTTATTCCATTTTTGTTCCTTTTCCTAAAAGATGAAGAAACAAATTATGTTTTGCCAAAACCAAACTCTGGGAAAGTCATCTGGATGTTTCTAACATGCATTATTGAGACAATAATTTAATGCACGAAACCTAGTGCAAGCAATCTAAAGCGAAGTTTAGTTGCCTAATCCCACGTTTAAATTTTGAAAAATATTTCTTGAACCTTAAATTATTTACAACTTGAGAGATAAAAAAAAGAAATAAAAAATAAATGATTGATTTAGTTGATGATATAGTGTGATAAGAAAAGAGAGATGAAGAGAAAAAAAGATAGTTGTTGATTGAGTATTAGAAATTTTTGGTTGCACTGCTAGAAACGTAACGATCTACATCGGTGAAAAAGCTATTTTTACGTCGGGCCAATCACCGTCTTTGTTACAGGTGTCGTTATTTCCCGACAACGATTACGACGATGCCACCATATCCGTCGTTGTAATTAAAAAATGCAACGTCATACCCAGTTTAGGACAGTCGTGGTAAACATGAAAGCGACGACGGGTATTCATTAATATCCGTCGTTGTCTTAAGCTGTCAACGTCACGGTTGACATAAACACCGTCGTTGTATTCAGCATAACGACGTCGTTTATCCATAAACGTCGTCGTTGTAGGTTATGCATCAACGTCGTGCGTCCATAAAGGTCGTCGTGGTAACAATGACTTCAACGTCGGCCATTCAGATAGCCTGTCGTTGTTGTCGTCATTTTAAACGACGTTGTGTATGTCCCACCGTCGTTGAGTTTGTTGGTGTCAACGTCGATCGGACTTGGACCGTCGTTGTAATGCGTATATCATATGTTCACGACGGCTGTACATTTGACCGTCGTTGTCTGGTAACGACGGTTCTTTTATTGACCGTCATGGTATTGGTCAATTAGTAGATAACGACAGGTCTATATTGACCGTTGTTGTATTGGTCTACTTAGCAGATGACGACAGGTCTTTTATTGACCGTCGTTGAATTGCAAACCCTGCATAATAAAATTTGGGTTAACCTGTTTAAGCGGAAAACATAATTAAAATTTAAACAGACAAGCATAGTTTAACCCTGCATAATTAACATTTAGAAGGATCTATGCTTCTTACAAGATGATGTCAATTCAATTCACTGTTGTGCCTAACCATTTCAATTCAATGACTTTGTGTCTGCAGAAAACCAGAATGGGCAAACAAATTCTACAGCATTTATCTACAAGTTTAAATAAAAAGAAAAACCAGCAGCAACAAGTTAACAGAAGGTTACAATGTACATCACCAAATGCTAAAAAATGAACATTTCAGCAAACTCAAAAGATTCCTCATGGTATCTAATATGAAAGACAAGAGGATGAAGTTTTGAAAGAGAATTAATGAGCGAAGAGCAAAAGTCAGAGTGATTATTAACACAATCTCACTGGAATTAGATTATTACATCAAGACAAAGAACCTCAAGGCCTGACTCCAGGACTGTTGGCCCTTCAAGGGAAGAGGGAACCCTATTTTCCAACCCCAATACTCAGCTATATTCCTGAACTGTATACAAAACAGAATCCCTTCCCCCACTCACTCCCTCTAAAACCTATGCACACTACTGCTGCCTCACCGTATGAAATTGTCTTTTTTCTTAACTACATTGATCAGTTCCACAGAGTTTCTTTCTCACATTTACCTTCCCAATAATAAGCTTCCAAACAAGTTTTCATTAAGAATATCTACTGGATAATAAGCATGAACATAAAAACAATGAATGTCACCCTTACATATTATATAGTACAGCATATAAAAAACAAAGAAAGATGGTGATCACCGAAACTTTTTATTCATTTTTGGCAATTTTACTTATCATGAAAAACAAAAAAAATTGGATTAAGCATAGCTATGCAAAACCATGAAAGAATACACCTACCAATCTTAAAGATATGAGGAGAACATAGAAGGATATTGGAATTTGGATAGGAAATAAAATTTATAGACATGAATTTTATTGGACAAGAATTGATTAAGCATATAAGGATATCATACAAGAATGACAATAGAAGACAACAATAACAAGATAGGAAATTCAATTCAATCTATCACAAACAAGATGCTACATGAATAACTTATATGAGTATTTAGTACAATAACCAACGTACCTCATCCTATGAAATCCCTTCACAACGCTGAGCATAGGACAATCTGAAATAAGAAAATTTAAATATATGCATGGACATATACTAATAAGCAAATGAACTCCACAAGTGAAATGCAGATCATATCAGATGTCAATGACTAGCTAGGTTAAACCTCAGGTTGGTAGCGGGACGGACTTCACGGCGGTGTTAGGTTTTTCGAGGGTTGTAATGCGCTAGGTTTTTCGAGTTGTAATTCAGGCAAACAAGGGCGCTAGTGCTTTGTAACGAGAATATATAAACTCAAAAATCTACGACGGTGATTCGTAACACCGACTTTGTATTTTTATTTCTACGACGGTCCAGCCATCATGACCGTCTTTGATGACTTCAACAACGACGGGCTTAAATACAAACGTCGTTGAACATGAAACGCTGCACATGAAAACTTTAATAATTACGGAATTACCACTGTGTTGACAACAACGACGGGTTCTTCAGGACCGTCTTAAAGACTGTGTCGTAGAAAGGCCTTTTTGTAGTAGTGTTGTTAAAATATAATCATTCTTAAATCTCAAGGTGTGTTTGGTTACAAGTTAGAAATGTACGTATAAGGTATCAACTCCATGTCTAATGAAGAAGTGCATGTTTGGTAATTGGTAACATGGTGAGTTTCATATATCGTGATTTTCTGAAACAACGAATAACTATTTTTGTATTTATTTCACCATGATTATATATGAAAGGTGAATTCTTATCATCAATCCAAATATACTTAAAGTAACTTTTTTGTAATTTCAATCATTCACGTGATGAATCTGAATTCTGAAACAATTCAAATCCATGTTGGTTCGAATTATTGGTCTGATTAGAATGAAGAACCTTAAATCCAATAAGTTAGGATTGAATTTAGAATTTTGATTTTATGGACCTAAATCAATCCGATCCATCCAATTAAAAACATCAAAGTCTTTGCAATTTCAGTTCCGTTTCAGGCTTTTGGTTGTCACGACTCATGACTAATTTAATTGTTATTAATAATTTAGCATTAATATCTTTCTTTTTCTTTCAATTTTTTATTATTTTAATGATAAATCTAATGACCCAATTTGAACTGATTCGAACATGATGGGACGGATTCAGTATGGATTGGAGACTCAAACAAGAAAAAATCTGAATTAATCCAAATATTAAAATTGATTGGTTCAAATCAAAGTATCCGCGACTACGACTAATTTAATTTTATGTACTTATCATACAGCATAAAACTAAACACATGTTCAATGATGAGTTATAAATTTAACTTGATGATTAAAAAGATAAATTGAAGGAAAAAGAGGGAGTAATTGGTTCTAATCATCCACTAATATTCTAAAAACATTAACAACTAATATTATCTGATAATAAAATACATGCTGAATGATGTGTATTAACTCACAAAATCAAATTCATCTAATAATGACAAAGGATGTATTACTAATAATTTTTTTCCACCTTATCGTGGTATTAGGTAGATTGTAGACATCTAAAATTGAATCCAAAAGTAGAAAGAGCTAAATCTATATTCTTTGTGAGGTAAAAAAAAGCTTTTGCTGATGAGGAATTAATTGCCTTATTTAACGCTATTCTTTAAGGGTTGATTCAGTTTTAGCAGAGAAAAAGACTTGAATCCATAAAAATGGATTGATTCACTGTTTGTCCCAGCTCATCAAATGCGTTGTCGTCGCTATGGAGGATAGCACAACGCTAGATGGTGTCTGTAATTAATAGCTGGTCCTCATGGAATATAAAGGCTACTCAATGTGAAATAATTCCCTCTTATCCTAGCTAAATGACTGGTACAAACCGTTAATATTAGAAACCATTAAAAGGAAGTTTAATTAGATTGATTCAGAAAGTTGTTAGATTCTAAAACATGGAACCCAAGATTTAAATAAAAGATGAACGAGTTTCATAGTTTTATGAGTTTAAAATTAAACATTTAAATTAAATTGAATTAAGGCTAAAATATTGTTGTGATTATAATAAATATTTGAATTTTGTGTTTATTTTTGAATAATTTTTTTTTTGTTTTTCTTCGTGATAAAATATTAATTTTATTTTTGATTCTTGAAACTTTTTTTTTTGGTTTTAGTAAATTAGTAAATTTTGTATTTAGTTTTTGATAATTTTTTTATTTGTTATTAGTTTGAAAAAGACTAATAATAAGTAAAGTTTTTTTATCAGAAAATAAATACAAAATTTATTAGTTTATCAGATATTAAAAAAATTGTTAATGATAAAAACAAAATTATTATTTTATTAAAAAATTAATATAAAAATGTTATAAAAAATATAGAATTTAAATATTTATTAAAAATTATATATATATATATATATATATATATATATATATATATATATATATATATATATATATCTTAAATTAATTCAATTGATGATTTATTTACATAGTTATTTTTTTTCTAAAGCAATCATGTTTGAGATAATATTAGATATTAAATGAAAACATCTTTTCGGACAATAAATTGAATCTTAGTTCACTGTATTAGGAGAGATTATTCTCTTTTACTAGATCTCATCCTTATTGGTGATTATGTTTTATAATTACTCAAGTCTCAACATAACATTTCTCCCCATTTTCCTTCCGAAAATTTTAGAAAATTTCAAGGGTAAAAAACGGTCTGATTGCAGAAAATAATCATCCATATATGCCACCTGAATCATTACCTTATGAAAAAAAAGTTTGTAATAATCCTCCCTTTAATTTTCACCTTGATGATTTTTAGTCTAATTTTGCCTTTAGTAAGGAAAAGTAGGCACTCCATGCACTTCATAAAAGGCTTTTTCAGCTATGATTTTTTTCTTCTTTTATATGTTAGTATAGCTTTGATCTAATATTTCCTAAAAAAAAATTTATCTTATAAAAATTGAATTATTAGTAAAAAATTATTGTTAATGTATATAATATAATGCTTTTTGTTAATAAATAATTTTGTTAGTACGTATAAAAGTTAAAACATATTATCAATATCCAAATATTAATATGGCAGAATTTCATTGTTAAGATAGACCTATTATATATATTAACATCTTAATTTTTGTTGTGTATAACTTATATTAAGAAAAATAATCTTAACATCTAACATTTTTTCCATTAATATACTAACATTTTTTTCTTAATATACTATTAATTCGATCTTCTGATTTCTCCTTTATATGTATTTATTCAGGTACACTGTGGGATACATTATATCTTTCCTTTTTAAACTACCCCAAAAAGTTGACTATTTGTTTTTCAAAATAAATTAATTCAAGTACCAAACTAACCCAATTTGTTAAGTTATAGTGGGAAAAACATTTATTAATTATTTCAATCACTTGCATGATGGATAAGTTCGAGTACAAGTCCAAGAAATTAAGAAACATAAAGCCAATGTTCCATGATTGCAAAGAAAGCCAGCTTTTATCTCAATCATACTATTGACCTCGACATATCTTCACTTGTAAGGGAGCTAAGGGCGGCATAAGTGAGGGGCGGCTCAAAGTATTTGGATGATAAAAGTTAGAGAGTTAATTAAGTTTTTAGGTTCTTAATTTTTTATATTATAAACTTTTGTTTTATAAAATATTTTTTTTGGTAATTTTTAGTTTTTTTATTAATTTCTTGTTATCATTTTTAGTTTTTTTTTAATTTCTTGTTTATTTTTAATCTCTCATTTATTTTTATTTCTCAAAAGTAATATCAAATATAAAATAATTAAGAGATTAAAAATTGACAAAATAAGAATTAATTTTAAGCAATAAAAATAAATAAATAACTAAAAATAGATAATTTTTTTTTAAAAAAAAACTAAAATTACTGGCCGAAAACTAACAAAAGACTAAAAGTTGTATAAAAAATTTTAAGGGACTAAAAATTGGAATCTAGAAAATTTGAGGGACTAAAAAAATATAATTATCCCAAAGATAAATTATAAAATGGAATATTTATTAAAAGTTACAAAATTATAAAAAAAGTTATAAAATGAGTCTTAGTAATATTTTTTATAATACCTTTCCTTTTTTATTTTGAGTTAAAATTCATTCCCTTAATTTTATTTTGAGTTGTAATCTATTTTCTTATTTATTAAAAGTTATAAAATTATTCTTAAGTAATGTTTTTTTTTTATAGTAGCTTATCCTTTTTCAGAACACTGGCCAGTTTAAATTTTGGAGTACTATTTTGAATTTTTTTTATTCAAGACATGAAATTTATTTCATTAGATTCATCAACATAAAAATTATAAAAATTAATTAATAATCAAAATAAAATGACCATAATATGATGAAAATTACTTGAAAAGTGAGGCTCACGAATTTGATTATTTGTGGAACCAAGGGAGATAAAATATCGAGAAGATCTTTACCAATGACCCTCCAACAAACTACATAAGTGAACTTAATATCAATTTCAACCCAAAACATTAAGTTATTAAGTTTGCGGGTTTTTTTCACTTGTATGTTGTTCAACTTGTTCATTTATATCCGATGCGATACTTCACCTTTACACTTGAACTTCAATAATCTCTCCTTCAAGTTTACTCTTTTGCATATGATAGTTCTCCCCTAAAGAAAAATAATTATTTATCCACGAGTATTCAATGGTGGCTTAAAACTTAACCATGGTTGCCTCACTAACATGTTCTAAATACTTACACTTACACTACTGTAGTCACATGTAGGACACGCTGTCTAGTCTTCATGTTACCAGGAAGACTTTTAATCCCCATATATATAAGGACTCACTGTCAGGAAACTTTCGATATAAGAAATCTCATGTCTGGGTCCACTGTTAATTTCGTTAATTATACTTATCTAAGTTGATCACTTAGTCGAACCATCAATTCTAATACCAATTGTTAGGAAATCAAGACATATAAAATACCAAAGAGATCTTCACCAATGAACCTCAAGCAGACCACATAAGTGTTCTTGACACCCCTTCAATCTAAAATCTTAAGACATCAAGTTTAAACTTATATGTTGCTCAACTTGTCCACTTCTATCTAATGTGAGTATTCAGCTTTACAATTTTATGTCTTGAATCAATAAAAATATATTCAAAATGATGTTCGAAATCCTAAAGAACCATTTTATAACTTTTAAAAAATAAAGGACTAAATTTCAAACTAAAATAAATTTAAGGGATCATGTGAGTAATTTAATAATAATAAAAAACATGATTTACCTAAGCGGGGTTAGGCATTAGGTTTAATTTTGTTAATATACAAACGGCTTGAATGGTATAGGGTATTTTGGTGTTAGTACATTATTCGGATCATGATATATAGTACCTCGTAGTGCATTACATTATTATTTATTTTATGAATGAGCGATGTATCTTTATTCAGTATTTCTGTTGCAATTATTTATTTTTACTAAAGTGATTATTGTGTATGCTTATCTCTTTTTCTTTTAAACCAAAAAAATTACACATATTTTTATAATTACATTAAATAATATTTTAAAAGTTAAATTATTTTTACGTTTACCGCTAAGTAGTTTAATGTGACAACATGAGACGATACATGCCACACATGGTAGAAGCTAAGTGGGGCTCTTAAGTTCATATTGAGCTTGAAATTAAACTTTCTAGCAAGTGTATTATTTAGCGTGAACATGTTAATCTATTTAAACTCTTAAACTTTCTAAGCTATATACAAGGGGTGGTATATTACCCTGTTTGCAAGTAGGTCTTTAAATAGATTTTCTGGCCAAGCTCAACTCTCTCACTTCTCTATCTTTTCTTTGTGTCTCTCTAAGTAATTACACTACTCGTGGGGTGTACTGTATATACCAATCACTTTCTAACGTTAATATAGCTTGAGCTATATACACAGTAAATCATTTACTACGTAGTACACACTATGCATCATTTAAAACATAACCTAAAATTAGCTAGAACTGCATTTGCCTGAAAAGATCTACTTATTCATCATGTCAAAACCATATTTTAAAAATTGATCGGCGAAGATATTTTTATTAATCCACAGATGATCATGATTAATACACATGTATTATTTCCAATGAAAATTCTGTAACAAGTTAAACTTTCAATACAACAACCAACCCCTTCCTATCGAATTTCAATAACTACTACTACTATTCCTACCTTCCTATTTGTTAGATATGTAATGTCATGTCAGAAAGCCAAACAATAGCTTTTGCAAAGCGAAATAAATGAGGATCTGTTCCTTCTGTCTTTCCCACCCCCACAATCCTTCCCTAAATGTTAACAAGCAGAACAACTGCAAGAGTACACTCATATCACTGTCCATTGTGTTGTGCCTAAGAAAGCTTTGATTCAGGAAGCACCAGAAAGAGCAGCAGAGAATGGAGAAGCACCAAGAACGAAAAAGACAATTCTCACGTAAAAAATTAATGCTCCATTATGGTAGTTACTAGTTCCCGTGGAGCATGCTTCCCATAATGACCTCTACCTTCGGAGAAATTACTTGACGTTTTTTTATAAGAAACAAATTCTAATGTAAAATACACAAACATTTGTTTCTTATAAAAAAAAATCAAAAGTAATATTTCATAGTCCTAGATGGACAGATTATCATAGTCTTTCTCAATTTTCACAAGACACACAATTGACGAGCTTTATAATTAACTTTTTCTTATGAAGTGTAAATCTCGATTATGTGTCACGTGAAGATTAATGGGAACCATAGTCATGTAATAGTTTCGAAGCATGTGATAATTTCTAGTATCCTTGCCTTGTAGACTTTGTCTCAGTCTTGGACAGCTAGGAAACCTCTTTTGGCAGGGAGAACTTGAGTCCCAAACAGCGAAAAAGTAGAGCAATGTTGAGGTCAAAATAATACCAAAAAGCTTCCCCCAAAACACCGTAAATGCTAAGCTTATGAGAATCAAGTATATTCCAAAGCACTCGAACTTCGTTTGCTTCTCTAGTGGGCCTCCTCCATGACCACCCTCTTTCCTTTTTTCCTTGGTGGAGTAGTAACTTGACACGTTCTTTGGTTGTGATGATGTGCGTGAGCTCGAAGAAGGTGAAGCTAAACCGTGTGAAGAAGATGAAGTTGACAAAGGCGATTGAAGGGTTTTGGTTTCTCCATACGTCAAATACTTTGGACCAAAAGAATCATGGATGTAACGATTTTTATGGTGATCTCTTCTATTCTGCAAGCCAAAAACATTCAAGTTAAAATAGGAAAAAAAATACTTTAATTTAATTAATTTTTGCCCCTGATGAGACCGGATTGAGTCAACCTTCATAAAGTGTAATAGAATAGTATAAATGAATTTAAGAGACTCACCAATATGGTTTCGTAGAACACAGCTTTGATCACCCGAGAAATCCTTCGTTTTTGTGAAACATGGGGAAAATATACGGACTTGGTTTCGGAGTTCTTCATCACGTTGTGGTTCTCTGAAGTGGGTATGCGTGGAAAACGACAAGTAGGAGCAACTTCGGATTTTATCATGCAATCTATGTCAACCACAGGACGAAAACAGAGGAGGAACTTGTTCTTTGAGAAGCTCCTCATGATGATTTTGCTGAATATGAAGATACTTTTGTGCTCAACTCCAAAGCTAGCAAGGGAATTACTAGATCACAAGGGCTAACTCTTTTTTTTTTTTTTTTGGGTTTTTGGTTGGTTCTATAGCAAGACAAAGCAGTGGCTATAGGGCATTATATATAACGTTGGCATGGTCTTGGACATGGGTTTGGTTTGGTTCTCTATTAACATGATGTGACCGTTCATTATTATTAATTTTTTATTTTGTTTGAGTGAAAGGGTAGAAAGTGGGGGTAGAAAAAGGAGGAGCCACTTTGCGGGTCCGTGTGAGGGACATGTTGAAGGATGTGACATTAAAAATACAAGTATTTTTCTTTTGAGAAAGAGAGATGGGGACAAAGGAAGAGAGGCTCTTTCATTGATATTAATTATTTTTTCCAATAGCATAAAGGAGACATATATAAAAAGAGAGAGTATTTAATCTTTATGGATTGTGAGTCAGGTGACGATGGGAATATATGAATATATGAACTGTGGTCTAAACGGAGGGTTTTGCTTGGTCGTGGATTAAATTTTATGGTACGAAGGATTTTGCCCGTATTTAAGATGGTTTAATTTGGATTCGGATTGAGATCATGATATACAGAAACAGTTTATTTTTCATTTAGGATAAGCAATTATTTATAGCTTTTGTGTTGATTTCCATTATGCGATGTGATTTAAAAGGGCAACATGTCTATTTTAATGCATTTCCAAACACACTTTATAGATCCTAGAACCCCCGTGTTATCCAATTACTAATTTGGAGTTTATCGCTTGATTAAGCCTTTCTTTACATCAATTTGTTAAATAATATAAATTTGATTTTGTTAAAATTCTATTTAATAGAGAAATTATATTTTACAATCTTTCTTAGTACCAAATATCGAATAAGGAAAGTATGATTTTAACTGGGACAAATTTAAACACAAGTTCCAGTGTTTTAGGCTCATTAAAATTCTGGTACATTAATAATGAATAGTTTCTATCCACACGTACACTATACTCTCCGACGGTCTCGTTATAATTATTATGTAAGAAAAAAAATATAAAAATAATTATGATTTTTGTTTTTCAATAATAATATAAGATTATTATGATTTTTTTATAAATAAATTAATAATAATATAAGATTAATTTTATAAAATTATTATTTTTTTATCTATTCATTATTTTTTCTTAATATCTGAAAAATAACCTAAAATGATTATTATTTTAGTACGGATGTATTATATTTGTCGACTGGTAAATTAATTGTTATAGTTTTAAACTCCAAGTTTATGCTCCAATTAACTGATACGTATCGATTGCAAAATTAATTTAAAATGAGATACTAACAATTTGGACAACGCAGTGGAACAAAATGAGATTCAAATCAAAATTATCCGCCAACTTAAAGTAGGGTGATAATTTAGTTTCTTTATTAACCATCTAATTCATTTAAATATAAATTTAATCAATTTATTTAATGTACTTACACTAGTATATATAGGTAATTTTTCTCATTGTTTACTTCTTCTCTTAGGTCTTCCTTATTAATAATCCAGTGTTCGACAGTCTGAAGGGTGGAGTACCTACAAAAGATACTCTGTCGCTCAAGTCAGAACTCTGACGTATTAACAATGTCTTGTCTTGATATTCTCATAGCTATTTTTACATATCTTAGTGGATCTTGGACCTATGAATCCTTGCGTGTCATTACCATTCTAGGTAATGAGCTTCTAATCACCGTTTAAGAGTTCTAAAGCATGATTTGTTGAGATAACTCATATTATCAAGCTTGTTTTTATAATGGTGGTAAAGGTATCTAGGTAAGAAGAGTATTTGGATACTCGGCCAAGCCTAGTACCCGACTACCTTAGAAGGAAGGCTATGTTGTAAGTGCTCAATTATTCAACCTTGTTGAGTACCTAAACACTTTTGTAGGAATGTCATCTTAAGTATGACAAGGAGTTGTAAGTACTCATGTATTCGGCCTAGTCAAGCACCTGATTACTTTTGCAGGAAGAACATCTTAAGCTTGCCAAAAGGTTATGAGTACTCAGATATCTGATCTAGCCAAGTACCTGAGTAACTTTGTAGAAAAGCCTCTTAAACATGCAAAAAAGTTTAAGTACTCAAGTATTGAGTCTAGCCGAGTACCTAAGTACATTTGTCGGATGGACATCTTAAACATGCCAAAAAGTTGTGAGTATTCAGGTATTGAACTTATTTGAGTACCTGAATACTTTAGCAGAAAAGGGTTATACTTCAATCTCTTAAAGGTGTTAAAGGACCGAATACCCGTATAGTATATTTGATTATAAAAATAAAAATTGATGAATTACTTGGATTAGATCACTATGTCTATTTGTTATTGGACATCCAAACACATTTATAATCTATTAGATTAAGTAGATCAACTATAGTACACATTTATAATCCATTAAATTAAGTAGGTCAACCAAAATTTCTTGGTTGGATATAAGTCTAAGGACGAGTCATGAATGTTTTTTTTTTCTTTTAAGGACAAGAGTCATGAATGTTGTAGTAACGAGTGCGTGAGTACAAAAATATTTGAATATTTTTTTAAAATAAAACCTAATACACTTTAAATATATGAGTTATACATATACCTATAAAAATGATTAATATATGGGTTGCATGATTTTTTTATTTAAATGAGTCATAGATAGACTAAAACTTTTAATGTATTGCAATTATTCATAAATGGATTAATGATTTGTTTTTACTCATCTATTAGAATTCAATTTAAAATTTATTCAATCCATCAATTTGACAATATGCATAACTTTGTTTTACACGTTTATATTTGATAGAATATTAGGTACTTACTTTAAAAAATTGATTGGATGGACATCATCATGGATTGATTGGATTTTTTGAAGTAGATCGAATCATAAAGAGTGTAACTCATTAATTGTTGTTGAATTGTATATTAGATATACTGAGCCTTTTTAAACTCAATGAATCCAAATAAACACAAACTACCTTAATGTTATTTTCTCACCCTTTTCTATCATATTGCTATTTTATTTAATTTAATTTTATAAAATTTTAAAACACATGTAAATATACATGCGTAATATGATATTTTTATATACACATATTAACTTAACAATTTGAATTGATCGAGCTAATATTTAGAGACATTTTTTTTTCTAATTTAAAAAATATTAAAGTAAATTTTATCCTTCCTAATATTTTTTTCCATATAATGATATAATTAAGTAATAATGATATCGTGACAGACTTATGTAATTAATTCTAATACATCGTATAATTCATCCACCGATAAATTAATTGATAGTTTTAAACTCCAAGTTTTAATTGTAAAAGTAATTTTTTTATCTGTGTGAATTTATGAAGATAATATCAATAAATTTATAATAATTTATACAGTTTAATTAACTGAGCTAGATCCTGCTAAAGTAATTTAAAATACGGTGGTAATTTATTTTATTTTATTTTTATAATTTGGGCAGTTAAATGCTTCAAGCAAAGGGCAATGGAATAAAGACAGATTCAAATCAAAATCACGCGCCAACTTTATTATTATGCATGTAGGTTCATTTGACATGTTTACTTGATAGAATATTATGTACAAGCTTTATACTAGTGAATGCTAACTAGAAAAATGATTGAATACGCATGTACATGGAATAAAAAAAAACTAGACAAAGACGGTGAATATGACACTACTTATTTTACCCTACTTTTACCAACAAAATTAAGTATAACCTATAGTATTTTACTCCTGAATTAATTAATTAAAGGAATGTCTATAGAAGTTTTTATTTTCTTTTCAAAATTAAACATTCCTCGCTTAGTCGCTTCGCTTCCTTCATAGCCTCCCAATCATATTAATAGTTATTCCACCCCATTCGGTGCTATACAACCTGAAAAGTTCTGAATATGCTTGATACGGAATTAGTTAAGTCTAAAATAAAAAAATTCAAAACAATTTCGAACATTAGTTAAGTCTAAAATACTTTAAATAATATTAATCGGCTGAATTAGTTGAGTGTAGATGCGAAATTTTTGTTCCCTTCCCATTATGAATGGCATATATAAGATACATTGTATAGTTAACCGTTGACGATGAAAGCACAAAGTAAAGTTTCACTTATTCCTATAACTGTTTCTTCCTTAGCTCTTTGTTGTTTCTTTTCCCCCACATGATTCACGAGTCGTGCATGGCTCATTGTATCATATTTTATCTTGGAAAAATTCTGTACGAGAGAGAGTGCTTTTGGAATGATTTCATAAAATATTTGACGGTGGTATTCTTCATGCCAGGGTGTTTTTGTTCTTTAAACTTTTTCTCCTTCGTGCTTCAATTAACACCGTGAAGTGAAATTGTAAAGCACATGTTTAATAAGTAAAATATATGCTCAATGGAAACCACTTTTTTTTCTTTAAAAAAATTGCACCTTTTATTTTATAAGCTTTAGCAGAAGTAAATTTATTTTTGTAAAAGCTTACGAACTAAGACCTCTTCGGAAATACTATTTCATTCATTAAGTTAACTTTTATTCTCAAGTCCCGTTGCTTTAATTTGCTAGCACTATGACTGCCATGAATTGTCAATATTCAATGAAACTAAAATACTATTGAGAGAGGGGGACCATAAATTTATTAAAGTAGTCTTTTTTTGTGGGGACTTTCTTGAAGAGGCTTTGGTAATATTAATCAGAAAAATATATGATAAACGTTTGCTGAAAATGTTCATCCAACGCCCATCGGTAAGTTAAATATCATTAACCATTTCAATAATCGATCTCATGAATCTTTTTTCTTTTGAGGCAAATTTAACTATCCTTATTTTTGCTGAAATATACTTTTAACTACTAGTGAGGTATAAAGTTAACTACTAACATGTTTGATTGCACGCAAAGAAGCACGGATTTGAACACAACATTGAACACGATGCGGCATAAACACAGGGATATGCTTATAATAAAAAATATGAATCATTACGGACACACACACATAAAGTAAAATATGAAATATGATCAATATCATTAAATATGATTAAACTTTACAATAAAATTTATATATATTAATATGATAATAAATCTAAGAAAAAGTACTAACTACTAGGAGGCATCAAGAGATATGTCTATAAAAAAATAGTAAGACTAAGAGGCATCAAGTCTAACAAAATTTAAATACTTGTCTATCAAAGTCCTTGGTCATCTTTTTCTAAAACTGGTTCATCAAGAGATAAATTGATTATTTCAAGGATTCCATCGTCATCAAGTGAAAACCTATCTCCTGCAATATCCCACATTCTAGTTTCTTCTTCATTGTAGTTTGAGGAATGCCTTGAAATGAGGCAAAGATTGCTATGAACATATACAAGATCCTATGCTCTTTTAGGTGTCATCTTATTTCTTTTCAAACTATGTATGAAATTGCAAGTGCTCCAATTCCTTTCACAACAAGACGATGAAGATGGTTGCCCAAGTATCTTAAGGATAATCTTTTGAAATTGGTGCTAGACAATGAAGAGGCGTGCTACTCTTAGTTCAGTGGTTCATTAATATTCTATGCACTATGTCATAAAAGGATGATTCTTCATTTTTTGTCTTTCTTTCATGTTGGTATATGACTTGTTTCACCCTTTCAATCACTGAATCCTACATTTCAAATACCAAGTGAAGACAAGCTATATCAATATTTGTCTTTCTAAGAACATCATAAATAAGAGCAGTGAAAGAAAACATGTAATCAATCTTGTCCCACCAAATCTCATCCAACACAGTTTCTTTCAATTTTTTTTGCCTTTCCAACATCATTGTCCTTGTAAGTAGATCATTCATGACTAATAACCATCTTTTCGAGTCCTTCTTTCAAACTTCTAAATCTCTTGAGCATCACAATAGTTGAAGCAAATCTTGTAGGAACAGTAGAAAACAACTTTAATGAGTTGAAGTTGTTGTACATTGATAATCTCATAGAGTGTCCCATGATAAAAATTTTAATCAAATTAGCATCATTTGTAATTTGTGTGATCCAACAACATTGTTTATAAGTAACATTTCTTTTCTCAACATCCTTGGCTACACAAATATTTTTCAATGCAAGGTTTAAGGTGTGCACAATACAAGAAGTCCAATAAATGGCAAGAAACTCATTATCTATGATCATACTTATTGCCTTACATATAATAGCATTATCAATCACAATTTGTACCACATTTGATGACCCAACCTCCATAATTGCATCTTTGATGTGTTGAGCAATGAAATCTTTGTCCTTTATATCACTAGAGAAATTTACTGCCTTTAAGAAGATTGGTCCATTCTCAGTGGCAACCATGAAGTTGATAAAAAGTCTTCTTTGAGGATCACTCCACCCATCACTAACAATGGTCACACCTTTTTGGTTCCATGAATTTCTTATTTGTTGCAAGAGGTTTTACAAATGGCTTCTCTCTATTGTAAGCAAGGTAGTTCTCAACTTATGCTAAGTTGGAGGCTTATATCCACTGAGATTAGGAGTATTGGCAACATAAGAAAATGACTCCCAATAATAAGGATTCTTTGCTAAATGAAATGGTAGCCCTGAAGAGAAAAATATCCTTGCAATTCTAGCATCAAGACCATCTCTGCCTTGCAAATTGAAACCTTTTTCTAAAGCACCTAGGACTTTTGGAGGAGCATAATCTTGTGCCTATTTGCTTTCACCAAGTAGAGAGACTTTTTTTCCCTTTGAATTATGTATCTTCAAAGTTGCTTTATTGTCCATTTTTTTTAATTTAGTAAGTTTTGGAGGAGTCACCTTTGAACAAGGTCTAATTCCTTCTCCTGAGATTTTCAACAGGTAAGCCCTTACTCGGGCGTAAGACCCAGTGAATGAGATTTCACATAAATTGCATTTGATCATGGCATTTTCCCGTTAGGAGTCATTCTTAACTTCGTGTCATATCTCCATAGGGGTTTGATTTGATCCTCTTGCTCCATAGCTTCATTAGAACTACTCATCTGTGTAAATGTATCAATACAGAGTTTTGATGATGTCAAAGTAAAGTCAAACAAGCTTACTTCAACAAACATTCAAAGGTTTAGCATTGCTTCAAGATTAATTCAAGATCAAGCAAACAAGATCAAGAAAAAGATAAGGCCTCAAACAATCTCATTGGTTGATTTATTTTTTGCCTTAAAATAAAGTGTTTCCAAGAGATCAAGGCTCTGGTAATCGATTACCAGAAGACAAGTTTGCAAGTAATCTTTTAAAAAGGGTTATAGATTTGAATTTTGAATCATGTAATCGATTACCAGATGTTTGTAATCGATTACCAACAACGACACTTCAGAAAACACTTTGAAAAGTCATGACCCTTCAAAATATAATTGTGTAATCGATTACCAGAAACCTATAATTGATTACGAGTGAAGAATTTTAGAAAAAGCTTTTTAAAAAGACACATCTCTTCAAACCATTTTTGAAAAGACATGATGAGCCTATATATATGTGTGTCTAACTTCAAAAAGCAAGAGAGAGATATATTCTAAGAGAACTTAATTGCCAAATGCTCTTTTAACAACTCTTGGGAAAACACTTGCAAATCTATTGATAATCCATCTAGGAACTTCAAGTTGTATTATCATCTCTAAAAGAGAGAAATTCCTCTAGGATCTTCAATTTGTATCATCTACTCTAAAGGAGAGAAATCTTTTTGTTCATCCCAGAAAGTCAGTTGTAATCAAGAGACTGGTTGTTTATTGGATTGTGAGAATTGTAATCAAGAGAAGGGTTGTCTCTTGGAGAATATTGAACACAAGGGTGAGAGATCCCTAGGTGTGTTCAAAGTCTGTAAAGAATTTATAGAGATAGTGGAAAATCACAAGTGAGTTGTTTGAGGACTCGACGTAGGCACGAGAAGTGGCTGAACCAGTATAAATCGAGTTTGCAATTCTCTCTTCCCTTATCTTATTTATTTTATTGCAATCAATTTTGTCTTGCACATTTAAAGAACATTATTAAATTGATTGTTGTTTCTTCTTCTACATTTGAGTCTATCTTTTAAAAGGGGGTTGAAAGTTTGTTAGCGAGAAATTTTGTAAGACTTAATTCACCCCCCCTCTTAAGTTATTGATGTCACTTGTCCAACAAGTGGTATCAGAGCAAGATTTTTGTCTAAAGTTAAAAAATTTCAAGAATAATTATGGCTCATCTAACTTTCCATTTCCTGAGGTAAATTTTATTAATAGGCCCTTTATTTTTAATGGTGAGAGTTATCACTATTGGAAAACCCGAATGTAGATCTTTATAGAAGCCATAGATTTAAATACATAGGAAACCATTGAAATTGGTCCCTTCATTCTTACAATGGTAGTGGGAAATGTAACTATAGAAAAACCTAGAGAAGAATGAGATGATGATGAAAGAAGAAAGGTTCAATATAATTTAAAAGCCAAGAATATAATTACTTCTGCATTGGGCATGGATGAGTATTTTAGAGTTTCAAATTGTAAAAATGGAAAAGAAATGTGGGATACATTACAAGTAACCCATGAAGGCACAACTGATGTTAAGAGATCTAGAATAAACACTCTCACACATGAATATGAATTGTTTAGAATGAATCAAAATGAAACCATACAAGAGATGCAAAAGAGATTTACACATATAGTTAATCATCTTGCATCATTGGGAAAAATATTTCCTAATGAAGATCTCATTAACAAAGTGTTGAGATGTTTAAGCAGGCAATGACAACCAAAAGTAATAACAATTGCAGAATCAATAGATCTCACTAACATGTCTCTTGCAAATCTTTTTGGAAAGCTTCAGGAACACAAAATGGAACTTATGAGACTAAACCAACATGAAGAAAATGACAAGAAAAAGAAAGGGATTGCACTTAAAGCCTCATCTTCTATTCAAGAAGAAAGTGACAAAGAGGACTAGAATGAAATAGAAGAAGATGATGATTTCAGATTTTTTGTGAAAAATTCAATAAATTTATGAGAAAGAAAGGAAATCAAAGGAGATCAAAATTCAATCCAAAGGAGAAACGAGAAGATTCCTCCTTAGTTCCAAAATGCTATGAATGCGATCAATCTGGACACTTGAGATTTGATTGTCCCATCTTTAAAAGAAGAATGAAAAAATCCGACAAGACAAATTTCAAAGAATAGAAAGAAAAAAAACATACATCACTTGGGAAGATAATGACATGGATTCATCAAGTGATTCAGAAAATGAAATAATAAATCTGGGTCTCATGGCCAAAGGCTATCAAAGCGGAGAAGAGGTAATATCTTCTAACTATGACTTATCTATTTCTTTTGATGAACTCCAAGATGCATTCAATGAATTGCATAAAGAATCTTTCAAACTTGCCAAATTAGTTTCATATTCTAAGAAAACTATTTCAAGTTTAGAAAAAGAAAATTTGAAATTAAATGTAGAGTTAGAAAATCTTAAATATGAAGTTAAAACATTAAAATCTGTAGATAATGACCAATCATCTACAAAATGCTTAATAATAAAAAAACAGTAAAGCATCTCATTCATGTGAATGTTGTGATAAATTCAAAGAAGAAATTGTAGATTTAAAAATTAATCTTGTCAAATTTACTCTTGGTAAAAATAATTTAGATATAATATTACGTAAACAAAGATGTGTTTTTGATAAGGCTGGATTAGGATATAATCTTGAAAATCAACAAGAGATGTATAAAAATTTCTTTGCCTCCACTCAAAAGACTAGTTCTCCCTTCTTAACATGCTTTTACTGTGGTAAGAAAGGTCATAGTGCATCAACATGTTATATTAGAAAGGTCATAGTGGCATTGGAAAAATGGTATGGGTTCCAAAAGGATCCTTAGTCAAAACTAACATTCAAGGACCCAAGAAAATTTGGGTACCAAAATCAAAATATGATTATATGAATGATGAACTCCTTAAAGCAAAGTTGGTACATTGGTAGTAGTTGCTCCAAACACATGGCGGGAGATGCATCGAAGTTTATTCATATTTCTCTAAAAAATGGTGAACATGTGATCTATGGAGACAACAACAGAGGTAAAATTTTTGGCGTTGGAAAAATAAGTACGAATCCCTCTACCTCCATAGAAAATGTTTTACTTGATGATTGTCTTAAGCATAGTTTATTAAGTATTTATCAATTATGTGATAAAGGCCTTTTGATATTGTTTGATTCTCATATATTCCAACAATCGGTAACATTTTCTTTTAGGCCAAGAAATGATACTTTGAACGGTATGGCATGATCTACTCTTTTAATTCATTGTAAATTATTGAATGCTTTTCTTCTCTCTGCTCATGATTTTTTTTTGATGTTGACAAAGGGGGAGAGATAGATAAAAGATAAGATAGTAAGGGAAATTATCTATTCTTTATGAGACAACTTTTTATATATGAAAGCTATGAAATCTTCAACTATCTCATATAAGCAATCATTGCAAAATCAAGGGGGAGTAAACTATACAAATAGATATTCTTTTGTTTTTACTATTAACCTACAGATGATTGTCATAATAAAAAACGGGGAGAATGTGAATCATGCAGGTTTTGATGATGTCAAAAAGAACTTGCTTGATAATGATTGTCATCATAAAAAAGGGGGAGAATGTGAATGTATGAATACAAGATTTTGATGATGCCAAAGTAAAATCAAACAAGGTTGCTTTAACAAACATTCAAAGGTTAAGCATTGCTTCAAGATTAATTCAAGATCAAGCAAACAAGATCAAGAAAAAGAGAGGACCTCAAACAATCTCATTGGTTAATTGGTTTTTTTGCCTTAAAACAAAGTGTTTCCAAGAGATCAAGGCCCTGGAAATCGATTACCAGGCAGTGTAATCGATTACTAGAAGACAAGTTTGCAAGTAAGCTTTTTAAAAAAGGTTTTGAATTTGAATTTTGAATCATGTAATCGATTACTAAATGTTTGTAATTGATTACCAGATACTTCATAAAACACTTTGAAAAGTCATGACCCTTCAAAATATAACTGTGTAATCGATTACCTAAAACTTGTAATCGATTACGAGAGAAGAATTTTAGAAAAAGCTTTTTGAAAAGACACATCTGTTCAAACCATTTTTGAAAAGAAACGATGGGCCTATATATATGTGTGTCTGACTTCAAAAAGCAAGAGAGATATATTCTAAGAGAACTTAATTGCTAAATGCTCTCCCAACAAATGTTGGGCAAATACTTACGAATCTATTGAGAATTCATCTAGGAACTTTAAGTTGTATCATCATCTCTAAAAGAGAGAAATTCCTCTAGGATCTTCAATTTGTATCATCTACTCTAAAAGAGAGAGATCTTTCTATTCATATCAGAAAGTCAGTTATAATCAAGAGATTGATTGTCTCTTGGATTGTGAGAATTGTAATCAAGAGAAGGGTTGTCTCTTGGAAAATCTTGAACACAAGGGTGAGAGATCTCATGGTGTGTTCAAAGTCTATAAAAGATTTAAAGAGATAGTGAAAAATCTCTAGTAGGTTGCTTGAGGACTGGACGTAGACACAGGATATGGCTGAACCAGTATAAATCGAGTTTGAAATTCTCTCTTTCCTTAACTTATTTATTTTATTGCAATCAATTTTGTCTTGCACGTTTAAAGAACATTATTAAATTGATTGTTGCTTCTTCTTCTGTATTATGAGCCTATCTTTTAAAAGGGAGTTAAAAGTTTGTTAGTGGAACATTTTGTAAGACTTAATTCACCCTCCTCTTAAGTTATTGAGGTCACTTGTCCAAAAATCTTTACAATAAAAAAATAGATACAATAAAAATTAAATTAAATAAAACATTGAACAAAACCTATATATGTCTGAATGAGCACATATATGTATGAGAAAAAAATATATATGAACTCTATTCCAAGAGGATACCAAATAATGAGTTTATTATTTTAAATTCTCACCAAAACAATCCAAATATATGAGCAACGTAGTTAAACAACAAAACTTAAACATAAAGGAAAATTCACAAATTAGAGAAACATAAGAAATGCCACAAAATTGACAAAACACACTTTTATAAATGAACTTAAGGCTTTAGCATATCTGAAATGACTTTGTCTTGATGATGGAATTTAATGGCATATAAGTTCATAAAAAAACTAAAATGAAAAGCACCACGTAATTAAAAGAACAAAAGCATGGCAGTTAACAATATCAATATCACTACCTTGTGTTCTGCACGCAACAACGAAGGTGTAGCATGGTCAAAGCACGACAACAGAGGACTGAAGATGGTGTTTGGTTTGCTTGCAGAGTGGGAAACGTGAGGAGAAGAAGAATGTTTGTTTCATGCTTGAGAACTGAGGCAATTCATTCTTTTTTGTAAATGTTTTTTTAATTTTTTGAAAAAATAATAAAAAATAGGTGATGTGTCCAGGTCCGGATGGTGGGCCACATCCAATTGCATGTGTTGGGCTGCCCAACCGTGTCCGGCGAACTTAGACGCACCTGACATTGTGTTGCACACTAGTCGTGTCTGAATCCATATCTATCACAATTCTGACGTGGGACACGCCTCTACGCGGCCGTATTTGTGCTTCTTAGGTTGCACGTCACAAATAGTTTGATACACATCAATTGCATAAATAACCTTTGACAATGAAAGCATTTTTTTATCGACGAAAGAATTTTATTAAAACCGATACCATTGATACCGGGAAATTACAAAAAAGTAATAACACTTGGTTAAATCCTATCTAATCCAATAGATAGGAGAAAATAAGAGATAACCAAGATGAATCCCACCAAAATTATATTAGTTAATAAAAAATATATCCTAGCTAATTACCCACCAATACTCTGTGCCATTATAAATTGTGTCAATTTTAAATTTAGACGTGGTTATCTCATTGAATGTGCATGGAGAATGGTATACCAAACACATTACCATTAGATATTTTAATAATCTCATGACACCATTAACTACTTGTAAGATATTGACAGAATCTAGCAATCAAGTTGAACATTACAAAGTTCTTTTGGGAATCCGGGTATATCCATGGTATATAATAAAAGAGAAGTCTAATGAAATCTCTAAAATGCCCATGGGTGAGAGCTTGACACCTGACACTTTTGTTGGATTTTTGGTCTTTTTACCCCTTCAGCTTTGGCCTTAATTTTTTGCCACCTGGCTTGCTGGCTTGCCTTTGTTTTCTGCCACGTTGAGATTTTGTCCTCTCTCTTCATCTCTGGCTCTAGAAGCCTCCGAAGTTAAGGCTGGGGTGAGCGGAATTTTCTTCCTTCGTTATTCGCTTCTGTGATCTCTTCTCTCCACTATGAGCAGGTAAGGGCAACCACCAGATTTGAAGTTGTCGGAGAAGTTAAGAGAAAGATAGAGGTTTTTCTATTTTGATTTTATTAAAATGGTGTTTATATATTTTTTTGTCTGATTTTTTGTGGTGTTTTTGGATGCTTCGTTGGTATTTTTTTCCTGAAACTCATATTTCTGATATTGTTCAGAGTTTTACAGGACAGTCTACGAGGTAAGCTATAATTTTTATGCATTTTACTCAGTGCTTTCAAGTTTTCCTTTCATTTGGCTAATTTCTTCAGCCACACACGAGGTTTTGTTACATGCATGCTTGTTGTGTTTTAGAACGAAAGTTGTTTCAATTTGGTCAGCTGGAATATTGTTTCATTTCCTGCATGTTGATTGCTTATGGAAGTTTTTCTGTGGTGTTGTTTATTTTCACAACGATAGTGCCTAAGGTGACCCTGCTTTGCCCATTCAAGGGTAGCAACAATAGGATTCATAGGGTGGTGTTGAAGAATAAAGGTGTCATTTTTATTTTCACATATGTTGCCACCTTGCTCAATTTTAATTGTATTTATTTTTTGTTTAATTAAAGGGATTTATGAGGCCCTTGAATTGAGAGATGGAGCAGTTTCTTGCCATTCACGACGTTTCATGACGTTTCTTATCTCAACCGGAGCAGTTTCCTGCAAGGCTTTATTTTTGGGTCAGCATCCTCAGCATATCAAGTACATTATATCATATTAATTTCTTAATCAATTTGAACAATCTTTCAATTTTGTTTATTGCTGTCAATTACCGTTTATGTATTCAGAATCTAAGATACATAATTTTGTTGTGTAGTATGAAGGTGCTGCAAGGGCAGGTGGAAAAGGACCAAGTATATGGGATACTTTCACTCATAAATACCCAGGTATATGTATATCTCTCCTCCAATAGTGCTTTTTAATATTGTTTACTTTTGTTTTCAAATAAGAGTAAATAGTATCATAGAGTGTAACTCAGTTGACAACAAACACTGAACTTGGGGGAGGGGGAGGACCGGAGTTTGATTTCCGCATAATGCACATTCATGGAGAAGAAGAGGAGCTTTGAGTGTGTCCAAGTTGTGGACCGTAGGTTAATTTCATTGCCAACATAGAAGACTGAAGTTTGTGGTGATACTTCAGAATCTAATCAGAGAGCCAAATACCTCAATTGTAGTGTTCACCAGAAAGAAGAAAAACAAGTAAATAGTACGTGTTTTTGAATTGCTCCAGCCTTGCAGAATTTTGGGTCTCTGGGTGAAATTTTGGACCATTTTTTCTTTACCAAGCCAAGTAAATCATAACTTGCAATCAGAACTCAGAGGTGGTTACTAGAACGGGGCTAGAGATCATAGAGATGGAAGTAAAGGAGAGGATTCATAGAGATTCTATAGTTGATTAAATAATGTCTATGATTGTAGCTATTTATAAAACAAGAGAGAGAGGGAGAGACAGAGTCTTCTAACTGTCATCTAACTGCTCATCTGACTAACATCTAACTCCTAAATAATGAGTAATTTGCAAGATGTATGAGTTGAGTATGTTCTCTGATACATGCTTTGAGTGTAAATTGCCCGTTTTAATGTATAATTTCCACTTATGGCATGCAGAAAAAAAAATAAAAGATGTAAGTAATGGAGATGTATTAGACGACTCATATCATCGGTATAAGGTATATATGGTTTCAATAGTAGTACTAGATAAGTAGTTTTCATATGAATAAAGAATGTAGCTGATATGTAGACTTATCATAGACTGGTCCACCTGTTTTAGGAGGATATTGGAATCATGAAGTATATGAATTTGGATGCTTATAGATTTTCCATTTCATGGTCTAGGGTACTACCGAGTAAGTCAAGTTTTGTTGAAATTCCACCCAAATAAATTTGTTTTCTTAGTTTGTGTTCCATAGTAACTATTATTAATTTCTTATAAATTATTTGCAGAAGGAAAGCTTAGTGCAGGTGTAAACCATGAAGGAGTAAACTACTACAACAACCTCATCAATGAGCTCATGGCTAATGGTCATAATTCATTAATATTTATTTCTATAACTCTTTACATTTGATTACTATCTTATCCATATGGTTGTTAATCATATATAATCACCATAAATCATGCAGGTCTGCAACCATATGTGAGCCTTTTCCATTGGGACGTTCCCCAAGCCTTAGAGGATGAGTATGGTGGTTTTTTAAGTCCTCACATTGTGTAAGTGAAATCAATTTCCTTCCATTGTACGAATGTTGATAGAAATTTTTAGTAAATCTAATGATATGATAAACATATATAATTCATATGAACATGCATAGATCATTTTAGGGACTATGCTGAACTTTGCTTAAGGAATTTGGCAATAGGGTGAAACATTGGATTACTTTGAATGAACCGAGGAGTGTGAGCAAGAATGGCTATGCAAATGGCAGGTTTGCACCTGGTCGGTGTTCTGATTGGCTAAAACTGAATTGCACAGGCAGTGATTCCAGAATTGAGCCCTATTTGACTTTGCACTACCAACTTCTTGCTCATGCTGCAACAGCCAAACTGTATAAGACCAAGTATCAGGTCCTCTTTATTCTTGAGTTGCTTTAATTTTGAATCACCAAATGCTTTTTATACCCGCAATGAATCTTTGTGTCCTGAAATTTAATGATACTTGAACTTTTCTAATAAAAGGATCAAATAGTACAGAAGCCACATGTAATTTCTATTTGGTGAAAGACCATAATTTATTTTCATGTAAAATTATTTACTGCTGTTAGTAATTAAATTGACAAAATATTTAAAAGTGTGTATGTAGCCATCTCAAAAGGGTTTAATAGGGATTACCTTGAATTTTGGCTGGTATGTGCTGGTTTCTAAAGAGAAATCTGATCGAGACGCTGCACGTAGGGGCCTTGACTTCATGTTTGGATGGTAAGTTTATACTCAACATTCATAGCTTGAAGGGAAGGAAAATTGCCAGAGACAATATTTATTTTTGAAAATGTGATAATGTAGTGACTGATGGTATACTACATTTAGTAAGAAAAATGTGGGCCAACATTATTGATCGCTATTAGTTGACGATGCCACTTAGATTGATGTGCTAGTACCTTTTCTTATCTGTGGGGTGATTTGTGTTTACTCAAAGTATATGTCATCTCATAAACTTGTATAAAATTGAAGGTAAATTACATATGAATTCATATTGACTCCACTTGAGTTTAAGATAAACATTCTTAAGTCTAACCAGCTAGATTCAATTGTAGTGATGTGTAATTTGTGCTGTTAGGAAATTAGAAAAGAGTGTTTCAATACTTCTTATGGATTGCATTTGCATTTCTGGTTAGGTATATGGACCCACTCACAAAAGGTGAGTATCCAAAAACCATGCGATCTATGTTGGGAAACCGGCTACGAGTTCTCCAAAGAAGAAGCTAGGCAACTTAAAGGATCATTTGATTTTCTGGGCCTAAACTACTACTCATCCTTTTATGCTGCCTATGCACCTCACCAACCTTATATGAAAACTTACTGCAATGCTTGTGATCGGGTTTGTTGAGCAGGCTTCCTCATTGAAAACCCCTAGCATGGAGAGATGTTCTCTGCTTTTTACAGTTTTGTTACATAGCTTACTTACTGATATCATGATTCATGATATATATTTTTGTTAATCATTTTATTATGATACCTGCCCCAATCCTTAATCAAGGGATCATTTCAGTCAATAAAATGAAATATAATTTAATATTGGGATGGAGTATGGACTTGGTAATAAAAATACATATGGACTTGCTGTTTTAGCTCGAGACTTTTTCTGGAAGAGCTTAAATATTTTTAATTTTTTTTTGTTTGAGGAGTAGGAAGTAACACCGTGGTTTGCTGATTTTCATTCCCAAAATGAGCAAAGCAGGTGTCAGGTGATTATGTTGAAATTTGATGTTTTTTTTATAAAAAATTTCAATCTGATTTTTGATATTTTTCAGTTGATTTTTTTTTTACTTTCTCTTCCATTGATGTTTTTTTCCCCTGTAACAGATTGAGGATCAGATTCAAGTCCGTCTTATTGTTGAAATCATTTCCTGTTTGCTGATCCTGGCTGATGAAGAAGTTGGAGGAGATTGATATTCAACCTTTGAAGGTAGTTGAAACAAAATCTACAGTCCAAGCACCCTCCAAGAGAACTGAAGGTTCCCAAGTCACTGTTAATTGAAACCTCCACAACCGAGTTCGGGGATCAAACAACTGCAACACAATATATACAACAAGAAGGTAACTAGAAATTCCAACTAGACCTCCATCATGATGAGTATGGAATATTTTACTAAAATTGTTTTATGCATTCATATGGGGGATATTAGAGGAGTGTTAGCAATACACTGTCTAACACCTCTACGATGGTTAATTAATGAAAATCACAACACAATATTACAGTTAACTCTTGCATCTTTTCTTCTTAGAATGCTGCTCCTTCATTTCTCCTTCTTTTTACCCTGATCTAGCCTTCTAGGTTATATTTATTTGTAAATCTTTGGATTACTTAATTTTGATGAGACCTTATATGGTATTACAGGCAATAGACGATGCTGGCCATGACAAAGCAAGCATCCTCAAAGTCAAAGCATTAGAAGCTGTAGATAAAGCCTTGGGATAGCTGGCAAGGCTTTTATGGGTAGCAGAATCAACAAGAAAATTTCAGTTTTTCCTTTGTGTCAGAGGAGACCACTCTACTCCAGTAGAATATAGAGATCATAGCTTTGAAATGGTCCCGTTCGCAATTTGCTGGTTGAAAGACTTTGTTGGTGCAATTGGGGAATCCACTATTTCCAAATCTTCTATTGACCCATTTCCTATTGCAAGTGTTAAGTCAGGTGAAGACTTGCTTGATGATTTGGAAACAGAAGATAGAAGAGACAAATGTTGTGAAGCTTATAGTGGTGATTCGGTTTATGAGCTGAATGAAGTGGCAGCTGCAAAGGGATGTCTGGGGCATTTCCCTAGGGGAGAAATGATGGGAATTATAAAGAAATTCATTAACTTAGATGCGGGAACTGATTAACTAAGGAAGTTAGGAGCTGTTATGAGACTTTTTCTTTTCTCACTCTGAAATCAAAGTGATTTCAATTTCTGGGTACAACAAATCAAATTTTGAACTTTTGTACTAAATGTAGAATAAAAAGCTTTGTTCTCAAAATAACAATGTACACTCAACTTAAATAAATTTCTCAGATGTTTTTGCACTCGTAGGAGAATCCTAAAACTTGATATAAAAAAAAAAGCTTTAGGACTCTCCTACGAGTGCAAAAACATCTGAGTCCTAAAGCTTGATATGAATTCAAGAAATTCAGATGAGCTTCTATTGTGTTTGACTTGACATGAATGTGTTTTCTAGAAATCATTATATCATCTCATAAAGAAAGGAAATCTTCATATTAGCTGCAACAATCCATTTATTGGAAATGAAAAAATAAACGATAAATGTAAACGAAAACGAGAAGTTTATAATATAAAATAAAATATTAGTGGTACAAGGAGTTACTTTGATTGTGCAAGAAAAAGAAACAAAAAAAAATAGTTTTTGTAAAATTAAACGTATTAGTTTCTGGTTATTAAATCTTCTTTATTAATATTACGTCAAAAGTTTTTGTTTCCCCTCTGCAAATTTTTTTTGGTGGAACTCTAAGCCTGTAAATAAGTACATTTATTCTGGAGATTTCCCATTCTTTCCATTCCCAATCTTCTATCATGATTCCGACATAAAAAAAATAATCCATAATAAAAAATGTGACATCATTCAAATTGACCTTAATAAATTTAAATGCACTCCAAAGGCATCATCATACATAATGATCATGTTGAATTTTTTTTATCTCATCAAAATGTTAAAAGTGATGAACGAAGTCTATTTCTTTTATGCTTGATCAGGTTTATTTTTTAAGTAATTCTACCCAAACCATTTTTTATATATTGCAAACCCTAACAAATTTAATACACATTATTATTTTAAATATCACACGCCAAACATGCATTGGTGTTGTTTCACATATGTTTTTAGTATTGTTCTTTAATTCATGTTCACCAATTGCTTTTAGTATTGTTCTTTAATTCATACCGTATGAATTATTTACTCGCATTTTAATTGTACAGTTGCAATCTCTTAAAAAAGTTTTTTAAATTAATTTTACAACGTATCTTTAAAAAAGATTTCATACAGGTGGGATAAAAAAAATAGAAAATAAGCAATTTAGTATTTTCTTAAATTTAGTGTTATTTTTCCCTTTCTCTTTCATTGGTTTTGGTTTGTAATATTTTTGAAGAAATAAGGCTTTTATTTATATTTTTAACATACTTATCGATTAATTTTAGAGGAAACCTACAATTGTATAATTTTTAAATTATTTTTGTTAAAGGAAAATGTTTTTCTTTTCATGAGGAAAATGTTTTTAACACAATATATGTGACACCCTCTACCCCAACATATATATAAATAGATAAAATATATTGGTAAACAAAATCACATGGATAAAAGGTTCACATTCACTTCAATTACCAAATAAAACTCATTAAAAACATATTCGACTCAAAATAAGGCCATCAAAATTTACAAAAATATTTTGTTAAATCAGTGAGGTGAAATAAAATAAACTAACATCATAAAATTAACATAAAAACTTATATCCCAATGTCACATCTTATCAGAGCGTTGTGTCCCGACGTCCTTCAGCACAATATTTCTTAAAGCAGTTCACCTACTCCCCTGAACACAAAGTTCAAGATCATCACAGGATCCAAACACAAATAGCAAATTGGGAGTGAGTTATCACATTCCTAACTAATAGAGAACAAGACAACTAGATGTACATATCATATAAACCAAATAAAACTTACTTACACGTAATTCACGTAATTCCACCACTTTGTCATTAAAAGTTCACTTTTCATCCATCAATCACACTTTTCAATCATCAATCACATTACACAAGAATCACACGTTTTGATCAAGACATAATAACACCTCAATTTCATAATAAACAATTAGCAAGCGCATGAGACAATTATGCTAAGACTCAAGCCTACATGCAATGTGGTACCATGTCAGTGAAAAACCACCATGGGACGCTTAGGAGTACATAACAAGACACACCACACAATGGGTTTGTCAGGTCACTCTCACTAAGTAAGATCATAGGGAGACCAGTTAGGGTCACGATGTTTTGCGAGAATGCTCCAACCATATGGGATCAGCATAGGCTTAAAGGAGCACTCAAACCCGGTGACCCCCAAGGCCTACACTCTGAAGAGTCCGTCAGGGCCTCTCCCTCCTGATTCAGGTCCAACCCCTAAAATCATTTTAGCACACAGACACTGCTAGTGAATTATACAATACCCACAACCTCACACCCGTGTCTTAAGCACGTACAACATATTGTGCTACAATTTAACACTGGTTCCTAAATAGGAACCTACACTTTCTCTTTAACATTGGTTCCTAAATAGAAAACCTACACTTTTTCTTTAACACTGCGCATTTACGCTTTTCTCAAGATAACACTGGTCGGGTTATTGTACAATTCACAGCTTACAACACAAATAATTTCACATCAAGAGTTAATCACACACTTATTCACAATCAAAACTCATTCACAATTTCACATCTCATAATGTCACAATCCACCATCACATGTTTTCACATATCTCACAATTCAACACCTGTTCTACTTTACACTTTTACTCAATCTCAATAACAATATTATAATCTCAAGGCAACATATCATTCCACAATTCATCACATATTTCATTTATAAGCACTGCTCATGAATTATACAATACCACGACCTCACTCTCATGTTTCAAGCATATTTAACACAATTGCGCTACAATTTAACACTGGTTCCTAACTAGGAACCTACACTTTCTCTTTAACACTGCGCATAAACACTGGTCGGGTTATTGTATAATTCATAGCTCACGATATAATTAATGTAACATCAAGTGTTAACACATCCACTTATTCACAATCGAATATCATGTCCACACTTTAACATCTCATAACATCACATCAACCATCTCATAACATTCCCAATGATATTCATAAGGTACAACATACACATGTTCATGAAATTTAACCATAATATTCTCAAACTCCAACACTTAATAATTTTTGGAATCATACTACAACACTCTACAATATTATTTACATAAATTATTAATATAAATAGCTACCTCTATATCTATAAACTAGCATACATCATATTGAATGACAAATTTCAAAGTAAGTTTTCAATGCACAAGAAAAAGAGAAAATACAAAATCAATATCTCTCTCTAAATTTCTCCTTACTTTATTTCATCAATTTATATTAATTAGAAAAAGTACTCGATTTATAGGGTTCACGCTCAACACAATAGCATATCAATTTCACAAAAATTGGTCTGTCAAACATATATAATTCACTGTAATAATTATAAGGATAAAATGAAAATTACAAAAACACCTCAAAACTTATTCCAATTGATATCTCTATGGATCCCTACACATGTTCTCACTAATTCCCAATTGTAAATAACTCATCCCTTACCTCTAAGCGGACTCACGTGTCTTTCGACAACGATAGTGGCATCTCTAGCGGTTCCCTGAGATTCCTACAGTTTTTTCTCCGACTGCTCCGATAGAATTCTCGAACGTCAGAGAGACAGAGAAGAGATTGAAGCCTCCACTTGTATTGTCTTCATGCGACTACCTTTTCTTCCTTGGCGAATATTATCTCACATATCCCAACGGTGAAAGTGTGAGAAATTGAATTTCGAACAACATATCCAAATTTCATGAAAATCCAACGGTTAACGAAACCGGGATCGTAGTTTTACCGAGACATTTTTGGGTTTCTGTGGGAAAATAAAAGGCTACAATGCGAAGGGTTTTCCTCTAAGCTCAGACATGATTTTAGAATTCCCAACGGTGAGAATTCTCGAAATTGGGTTTCAAACATGGTACTCAAAATTTGCAACGATCCAACGGTGAATGAGTCCGAGATCATCGTTTTTCTGAGATAGAAAATGAGGGAAAGAAAAGGCATCGTGAGTCTAAAACTGACCTAACATCGCTATTTATACCTAGGGTACACACAACTTATTATTACTCTATTTATTTATTTTTAATATTTTATAAAAATAAACTCTATTTTATTCCCTATAAAATGAATAAATCAAATATCTTTTTTTTTTCAAACCATTATTTTTCATTATTTATTTCTTTAGAAAAACATGATCATTTTTTTAAGCTTTATTTATTTATAAATAACAATTCTTTTTAAATTAGTTTGTGAAAAATGGGATGTTACAATATAGAATGATGCATTGAAATGATACTTTTCTTTTCTGCTATGCATGTTTACTTGGTGATTTATAGTTCTTTGTTTCGTGTTTCTGGTTTCTTATTGATTTTTTTCACTTTGTTTTTGGTTCCTTTTTTATCTTCCCGCTTACCAAGCTATCGACGAAGAAGCATCCCGCATGCAAGTTTTTTTTTTTCCTTTTGTTGTTGTGCATGTTTGTTTCGGTACTATTTGTCTCTATTTGCAAGGTTTTAATTTTTTTTTTGTTGTTATGCATGTTTTCTTCTTAATAATAGTTATTTTTTCTGATTGATTTTTCAACTCTATTTTTGGTTCCTTTTTATTTTCCGAGGCTATCGACGAAGAAGCATCGAGCAGGCAAGTCTTTTCCCCTTTTGATGTTATGCATGTTTGTATCATTACTATTTGTTTCTATTTGCAAGGTTTTAATTTTGTTTGTTGTTATGCATGTTTTTTTCTTCTTAATAATAGTTATTTTTTCTTACTGATTTTTCAACTCTGTTTTTGGTTCCTTTTTAATTTCTCGGGCTATCGACGGAGAAGCATCCAACAGGCAAGTTTTTTTCCCTTTTGTTGTTATGCCTGTTTGTTTCATTATTATTTGTTTCTATTTGCAAGGTTCTAATTTTGTTTGTTGTTATGCATGTTTTTCTCTTAACTAATAGTTATTTTTTCCGATTGTGACATTGATCTTGGCTGCTTGATATGGTATTTAACAATGGAACTATGCATGCTTTACTTTTTCAATAATATGTCTCTTTTCTTTTCTTGGCTGATATATTGTTTGTCTCAAATTTATTATTTTTGGTAAATTTTTAAATCTGCACTGATAATGTGTTTTCATTACACAAGTTTCATTTCCCTTATGTAGTTTTCATAGTCCTTTTCTCTTTATGCCTTTCATTGTATTAGTGTGCTTAAGATTATCAATTTACCATATGATGAGATCATGTTTTTGTTGGTAGCTTTCTTTGGGAGAATTATAAACAAGGAAACTATAGATAAATGTAGAATAAAGGAGGAAATGTAGGAAGTTATTGTTATACAAAGTGATTCAAATATACTTTATAACTTGCGAGTTTTTCTAACAACATCTCTTCTAATTTTAATTGAAATTTCTCCTAAGTTGAAATTTTCTGTATATGACCCTCTAGAAGTTATTTTTGAATAGGCCAACTAAGGTTGAGAATGTGGATAAAAGTGGAAATGCTCTATGAACTACTTTGGGCCCAAAACCTGACATTAGAGCAGAGAAAGGGAAAGAGGTTGGACTAACTCTTGATGTTTGCCTATTATATTTTAGTGCCTGTAATACGAAGAATATTCATTAGATTATTAGAGTTTAACTGACTAAATTATGCTTTTTTACCTTTTGTTTCTTAATCAGTCTTCAAGAAAATTAGAAGAAAAACCTAACACAAAAGCGGTGGAAAGAACGCCTCTTCAATCAAAATTGAAGGTAAAGGTACTTTTCCATTTTCCAAAATGTTTCTCTAGAAATGACTAGCATTTTCTACATTCCATCCTGATCCTGTCTATGGCTTCGCTCAAGTGTGTTAGCATATATTTAGTGTATTAGAGATAATTGTTAAAAAATAGCATGTATAATGATATTAAGAAAAATGTCAACAACACACTCTTTTGAGCACATTCTCTATTATTAACTGAAATTTATTGAAAATTGCAAAAAAATATGGGTCTCACTTCTTATTTAATAAACTTCACTCATGAATTTATAATTTTTATTAAAATTTAACCAATAATAGAGAACGTGTTAGACTATGTGTAGCACTGATGGTACTAATATGTAGAATGGGAAATATTGGATTCTTAGATGGACATTGCTATTTTCATCTATATAATAAGCATAAATGGCTTTTCTGAACACTGTATGGCTCAACACAGGAGGAAAAAGAGGCAGAGATGAACAGGCTAAAACATAATGCCAAAGGCACACCCTCGCCAGCTTTTTACCGTGGTCGAAAAGTAGTAAAAAGTCGTCAACTAATATCATTCTGCATAATATCACTGGGTAATTGAAGTCATCAACTAATGCTTCTTTTATAAAGTACATTACAAAGTAGTAACAATTCGTATTTGGTATTCAATGCCTTTGTGTCCCAATTTGACTATAAATCTGTTCTGGTACTAAGGTTTTATTTTTCTCCAAGCTTATTCTTTTAAATTTGAAGCTGTAAGGAAATGATTTACCATTTCTTTGTGATTGCAGGTTGGCAATGGTTTATCAAAAGATTACAAAGCTCAAAAAGGTTTTAAGTTTGAACCTCTATCCTTCCTTGGTAAACTCTCCATGAGTTTTAATTTTATCTTTTTGTTTTAATACATAGGTAGAAACTCCTAGATTTATGTTTTGTTAAGCTTTCTGGTTGCTTCGTCCAAGTTTAAAGAAAAGCATTCTGCTTCTTCGGATTCTTTTTTTCGCTTGGTCAAGTTCTAAGGATAATTTCAGGAGCTTCCATTCCCATTTGTTAAAGGACCGAGATGATTTTCCCTTTGCTGGTGTAAAATCTTTAACGCTTCAATCTACAATGGTCAATATTCTTGCCTTTTGCTAATATTATTTGCCTTATTGTTGTTGTTGTAATTATTATTATTATTATCATTATTATTATTATTATTATTATTATTATTATTATTATTATTATTATTATTATTATTATTATTATTATTATTATTATTATTATGTCTACTGTGCAAAGTATCATCTCGGGCAGCTCAAGGCAAAAATAACAAAATTGAGGACACAATTATTGAAGCCTCGAAAAGTATGCTGCTATTTATACTGTTTATTATTGGTTTCTACTTCCAGATTTAGTTTCTCTGCTGAGCTTTTGTATGAATTTTGCAGGAGACCAAGGTTTTGACTTTTTAGGATTTATGTGGAATCATCTTTCATGGGTCATGGAAGCTGTAACAATCATGGCCATTGCTTTGGCCAATGGAGGAGTAAGCTGTTGTATACTTTTAAGTTTTAATTGTATATTTTGTTGAAAATGTTCATTTTGATATCTGCGTGTGAATGCACATAATAGAATAATGACTTTCATCATGTGATTCAAATTTGTCTTTTGAATCAAGTTTTGTGATAATAATCAGATTCTTATGACATTTAAAAAATAGATTGATGTTATTAGTCATATTATTATTATTATTATTATGTGTTGTTGATTTAACTTTAGCAAGTGTGTTTATTTTTTATTTTATTAATTTGCCAACTTATTATATATCCTTTTTAATGTTTTATTTTTTTGTCACACATATACAAGCGCCCATCGCCTATTTTCTCAATCTACTTAGTTCACTCACACATCACGATCAATTCAAAAGGTTTGATTAATTTCAAGTTTTCATGGACATTCTAATTCATTATTTGTAAATTGTTGATTTATGCAGAATCCAGCAGGCATGACTTTAGTTTCTTAACGAGGCAAGTTTTGGCCTATAATACAGTGAAAAAGCAAAAGACATTGCGAAATACTTGAATGTCGTTTGCATTCAAGTATATTATTGATTAGTACATGGTTAGTTAATATATTATGCTTTGCTTTTCATGTAATTGTTAGGCTCCAACTGTTTTGATTTTAATTTTTTTTTGTAACTTTGGGGTATTTGCCCGTTCTTGAGATAATTAAAGGGATGGGAGAATTGGTGACTGTTTTAGTTTTTTTTTTAAATTTTTTTTGAGAATTTGCCGGTTCTTGAGGATTTTAGATTATTAAAGTTGATTGGCTAATTGTGAGGTAAGTTTTTAAAATAGAGACACTAAAAATTAATTACTCATATTACTGTAAGTAAAGTGTATCGATTTTTTACATTGCAGTGATAATATTTTCTTTTCAATTCTGAGCTTTTGGTTGGTTTTCTTAAGTTAATTTTTTGATGCATCAAATGGTAACTGATAAAGTTTTAAACAAGCACAAGTCTAAAGGTATTATCACTGGAAATATTATCACTGCAATGTAAAAAGATTCACGGGTGCATTCCGGTTTTGATATGATTTTTAAAGAAAATTACAACAATATGATAATAGAATAATAAATATTATCAAATGACAACTATTTCTTATGTAAATATTATGTTGTCTAGATTGAATATTTTTAAATAGATTCACGGGTATTTAGATTCAACATTTTTACCCCTAAATTTCAAATTTTTTAAACAAGTGCAGAAAATAAATTGTTTGTTTGTTGAGTGGGGCAAAAAAAATGAAGTTTTAAACAAGCACAGGTCTTCTTTCTACTCTCTCTTAGTTTTTGTTATTTTTTTGTTTTGTTTAATTATTATTATTATTATTATTATTATTATTATTATTATTATTAGTATTATTATTATTATTATGTGTACTGTCCAGAGTATCATCTCGGGCAGCTCAAGGCAAAAATAGCAAAAATGAGGACACAATTATTGGAGCCTCCAAAAGTATGCTCCTATTTATACTGTTTATATCATAA